>NW_028232903.1:0-101846 GCF_057557595.1 Rhyacophila brunnea | reverse complement strand
CTTTTTTGGTGAGTTTATCATAAGTAAACTGGATTCTCTATAATATCTTGGAATTTACTTACATATTTAGGGTGTTTGCTATTGGTAATTCTCTATACGACAATATTCAGATATTCTTTGACTATCTTATTTATTTACGTGATATTATTTTCTTTGTTCTTGTAAACATACAAATCTTATGATATCTAACTATAGAGTACATTATATATTTTATTATATTGCAAATTAAAAAAATTTATCTGTTCAAAATATTTGTTGTGGTTTAAAATACTCACGCTTTATATTTTTTTGAAGTTTCGCAATCGAATTTTCGTTCGGGCCTGCCGTCATTTCTGTCTACTATTATATCATGTCTAGCTTCTATACTTTTTTATATGATAAGAGCGTAGCAAATTATTTGTTATAGTAAGACATTATTTTCTGTCAACCAAGGCGTATATATTCTCAAAGCGTAATCGGATTGATTTGTAATTATCTTGAATAAAAAATTACTTTGAAAAGAGCATTTATAGAGTTGATAATTTACTAGAAGAGCAAGTTTGTATCTTGAAATTTTTTTTCTAAAGTGTTTACTTCATTTATTGCTCTCTTAATTCTTTATAAAATCAATTGTTTGAATTACTACTATAGTTCCTCAGTCCTGTTCTTCTGTTTCAACTATTGATTAAACTATCATAACCATGATAATATACATATGTACAAGTTTTAATACGAAGATGAAGCTTTTAAAAACAAAATTAAAGAGTATATGGCGAGAAAAATATGAATATGAAAAGTAAAAGGTAATTAGTTCAGATAAAAAAATTTTATATCACCGAAAACAGACAGTTTTACATTAGAAAATGTCTATAACAATTCATTAAATTTTACATATACTATTAGTATAAGAATAAGAATAATATTTTATAGATGGAAAAGGAGTCAGTATATGGGATAAAGTTACTTTATTTGTATAATCTATATAAAAAGGCAAGAAAGCGTATCATAAATAGGTAACTCATTCTATATACATTTTTCTATGAATTAGTATATTCAATTTTTAAATATGGCGTAAAGGCTTGTGGAAATACCAGCTAATAAAAGTTTAAAAGATAATTATTCGACATTATATCATAAGAAATCATAAATAGATGTATATTTTTCTCAAAGCGTACTTTTATATTTTATGAGGCTTATCTAGACATCACAATGCTTATTTATTTCTAAAAAAAGACGTTCAAATCATGTTTTCTAAATAAGTAATAATATGATTCAAGGGTACAATCAACCCATTTGAATACTAAGTAAAATATTTTTTAAATATCCACAATGGTCTGATATAATGATACTATTATGTATAAATTATTATAAAAAATTGCGGATCAATATTTTCTTCCTTTTGTATTATACTATATTAAATTGTTATAATTATTAAAATTATCCAATATCTTTTTCCGTGAGTTTTGTTACACTTAAAGTCTTAGATCATTAAAAACATATTAATATTTGATGATTCTAATGGTTAAATTTTTTTTAATAAGTATCATCCTTAGATTAAAAAAATCTAGAATATTCTTCCAATCTTTTATTTTCTCTTAAAAAATAGGTAAACTGTTCTTATAAAACATTAAATGAATTTAAATTCTTGTGATATACGTAGCATCAATGATGACATATATTATGCAGGAAAAAAAAAATTCGGCGATAAATTTATTTTTTAGTTTTTGTAATATAGTTATGTTGGGATATCTACATTTTTTATATATTTACTTCGAGTAACCGTGTAGGTTTTTTCCAATCAATCGATGATTAGATTATTGGGGTGTTTAAATATTATCTGTCATTCCTCTTTGTTTAAATGTGAAAACGGATTGATATTTGATGTTTTTCTATGGCTTTAATTACATATGCACATAATTTGGTCTGAAAGTGAACATTTTATTGTTGAATATTAATACTCAAATGAAATTTCGTTCGTATCACCAAGAAAGTGTAGTAGAGCCCATTTTCTTAGAAATAATTTAAAAATAAAGATTATCATTAAAATTATAATAAACTATGCTTATGTGGCCAACTAAATATCATTTAGGTTCTTTCGGAGTATAGATATATGGGTAATGTTTTTTTAGTTTAATCATATAAAATTGCTAAGGAATGTCTGTCATATATTTTATAAGATTGTTTTAATGAATTGTAAAGTAATTGTAATAAAAAGAATTACTTTTCTTAGGATTCGGAATACATTTATATGGCATGAAAGTTACTATTAGTCCGATTGAAATATTTAAAGTAACGAATATTTGTCTTTTATCATCTTTCTAGCTTAGTACCTCTTGATTTTTCCATATATAAGGCTGCAGAATTTGTGTTTTATTTTATTTGTGGATTTTACAATAATATATCACATCCGAACTTTTTTGATAGTTAAATTTATTTTATATATTTTTTTTTGTTCTTTTATCCTCTGAATATATTTAAGATCTTTGAATTTAAACTATCGCCTTCAAATTTTTTATTATAATCAAAGACAGTTCAATTTTTTTTTTCGATAATTTTTATAACATTTTATATAAACATTTTCAAAGTCAGTTTCATTATATAAATTTAATTCTAGACCACCCTTTTCAATTAGATTTTTCTTGTGTGATTGAATATGTTTATAAGCTTACTACGATCAGAAAATTACATGTATTTCATCAAATATTTTAACCTTCTGTTTTAAATATATTAATTAAAATGATTATTTACTTTCATTAGTTTGCAATAACAATTAAGGGCTCTTTGCTTTTTAGAAATCTTTATCACAAATATTTGTATTCTTTAAAATCCAATCCTTCAAGAATGAACGACAAGAGTGTAAAAATATTTCGTAAAGAATAATAAAAAACTATAAACCTGTCGAGGTTAATAAATAGGATATCCCCATGAAATACTTCCCTGCTGCTGTAAGATGGTATTGGCCAGAGATTAAAGACCTCTCACCAGGTGAATTGATAAAATGGATGAGAAGCTTTGATGGAGAAAATTGGGTGTTAATTATGCTGATACAAATGTAATTTAAGTTTTTTTATACATCTAAGGTAGTGCAAAAAATTTTGTCAGAACGCGTCATCATTTGCTCGAATCTTTAGATAAATTTTAAATTTAATCTTCAATTTTTAAAAATTATATATCTAATAATCTTTTTTACTCTACGCTTCTTTCAAACTTACTTTTTATCATTAATCTGATTATAATTATCCAATGAATTTCTAATTATTTAATTTCAAAATAAAAGTCACATCTTAAAAATAAATGAATATATGTTGTTGGGATATGATATATAACATTTAATTTGAAAAATCCACAAAAAAAAATTTTGAATAAAAATATCGTCTTTTCAAGCTGGTTTTAACGAATACTTTTTTTTTATAATATCAATGTTTAATTTATACGGGAAGATATTAAGGTTGCAACTGATTTCATTATCAGAAAAGTATGGATTCATATTTATTTTAAGATTTTTTTTAATTATGTTGCTAAATGTAACAAAATAATTTATTCTGTCCATTTATATACCTATACTTTATATAATTATATCCCATGATTTATTAGATAAACCATCCCATATTATTTATAAAAAAATATATTTCATCTGCCATAGCACAAATAAATGCTTTCAAATACAATTTATTATTTTAAGGGTTTATTTAAATCTGAAGTATAAATAAATAACATCCTTGATCAAATATATAAGAATTCCCTTAAAAATAAGAACTTTTTAATAAATTATTCAGAAAAAAATTGCTTCAAAGCACTAACTACATACCTTTTGATTATAAAAAACCAGCTAAAATATATGTAAAATTTATAATTTATCTTTCCTTTGCGTAATTTCAAATAAATCCACAAAAAAAACCCTATTTAATATTTAAATAAATTTAAATTTCCATGATAATATTTTTGTTTTATTATCACAGCAAAGAAAATATACCGATTTTTGGCGCTATGAATTTGAAGTTCTAAAAATGTAAGTAATTCTGGGCTAATATTTTAAAATAAAACAACATTAAAAGATGCAAATAAAATGTAGTTTTTATAAATAAATCATATAATTTTTTTTAATCTCTGTTATATTATAGTACAGCATTTACTTTTATTAGTATAGTTTTTTCTTCTTAATATTTTTTATGGTTAAAAAACGATGAATGTCATAATTAAAGTATAGCTACTAGTTTTATTTTTTAACAGGTTGCATTTTTATATTATTATTTTTCAGTAAAGATTAGGACTTGCAGCTTTATGCAAAGCTTTTCTGTCAATTAATATATGTTAAATATAACATTGTGCAAAATTTTCAATAGAAAAAATTACATGAAGATTAAAACCAAAAATTAACCGTTGATTAGATTACATGAAAATAAATTGTATGTAAATTGCTGTAACTCGCTTTATTTCATTAGAATTAAATAAAATTTATTGATTAATTTATAGAAAGTAGATCAAAAAAAAATTTAATCAGTAATTAATAGATATTATTAATTTATTTTATATCTTTAATTTTTATTTTACCAGAAAAAAACGTATATAATTTATACGAAAAATCTTTGATTTCAGTTCATTTTTAAACTTATGTTGATAGTTTCTGTATTTTATTGCTTTTTTATATAAAAAACAATAAATTTCAGAAAAATTATAAAATAAACTCTAGTTATCATACTGCATTTTTATATATAAAAAAACTAAATTTATAATTTCAACTGACAATATTTTAGAAATTTAAAAACGTTAGGAAGATAAAATATGTTTGTAAATATTTTTATAAAAATAGGTGCCTTAAAGGTTTTATAATAATATTAAAGCTAATAAAGAATCATACCTGTTATTAAAGACATTTAAAAACATTTTTTATGAAAAAATACGTATTTATGATTTTTATAACAATTATTTATATTAAAATAGATGATGTGATTAATATAATAAAAATTATTATAATCTATATTTCTAGTTTTACAAAACAGAATTCGCACATGAAAAAGTATACCATAATAGTGCTTAATAAAAAATAGTGTTATTTTGAAATCCGCCACAATTATACTACGACGGATACCTGTTTTTATATATGCTGATATTATTTTTGGTTTTTAATTATTTAAATGTGATTAAAACGATCTTTGTGTTACTTTATAGATCAAATAAGGTTAAATTAGATATAAATAATTTTGTTTGGTAATAATTAAAATATGAATCATAAACATAAATGCTAGACATTTAAAAAATATAGTATTCAAATTTTATGATGGTTTATATATAACAACAAAATATTATTTTAAATTTACTATTAGAAATTAACAAGCATAAAAAAAATTATTGGATTGTATTAAAGCTATAATCAAAAATCACGACTGTTATTTTTGTTATTTTGTACATTTTTATATTCAGAAACAATTATAACTGTTGGATTTATTTCATTTCTGAAATAATAAACACTTTTTATGTAGTTTGATGTGCTCATTGGCAAATAGTCATGAAACGATTGAATTCCATATATCTTTGGAAACAAATTTACAATATCTTTGCCTCTGGGATAATTTTATGATAGCTGATTTTTCATTACTGTCATATGAATAACTTTTCTCGTCAATTTACTGTTTAAAAGTACATTCTTTCAAAATAATAGAAACACATAAATTATAAATGTACATAAAGGATAAATTCTTTTGTATTTCGGAAGATAAAAACACCAATTAGCGCATTAAAAACATGCAATTATGTAAATTTGTTAAAGTTATACTGTTATTCATAAATACAACAAAATTTTTGTTTCCGTATTTTCAAAGTTTGTTGATCAGCATCAATTATGCATTTATTATTGATATTAAGCTGCGATGGGTAATATAGTTTCAAATACATGTGAGTAATTTCGGTTTTAAAATCTTAAACTTTTGTATTTTCTACTAATCTATAACCATCTTAAATAGAAGAATTTAATTAAAATATTCATGTTTCTGTTCTTAGTCATGTTCAAATTATATGTAAGCGTTGAATATTGCTACAAATTCCATAGCAATATTATTCTTGGTTCTATCTATACCAAAATATTTAAGAGATGGGCATTTGTGTTTAAATTGGTCATAAAATCAAAAGTGACACCATCTTATATTATATGATTCAACATAAAATGTGTTCATTTAATCTTGATTCATGCCTTTGAAATAAGTTTTAAGCTTCATCATTGTATTCTAAGTATCTAAAAAGCAATATTCCTTTATTCTGCAAATAATAATATTTCTTAGCCTTTCCAAGTTAATTTTGTTATCATTTTTCTTTGTTGCTTCTATCGATGCACTTTACATTTTAGAGTACTACGGCATCTAATCTTAATTTTTACACATCTTCATATCTAGTTCGTCTATGTTCTTTTTAATTGTGGAATAATATTTTCTATCTTACGTGTTTATATATTGGCTTGCAATTATAAATCTTGATTCATAATTTCTTGGGGTTTCCTTAATAAACATACATATTATTAAAATAAGATCACGTATTTCTTTCATCAAAATTATGGAATAAGTTTAATTATATTGCATACTTATATGCTATTTATCTTCTTCAAAGATGTAGTTTAATCGATTACAATATATACTCATTATATACATTGAGTTCTATCATAGTTTAAAATAAATATGTGCTCCGATATTTTTATGATTTACAATTGATAATTATTGGTAAGTTTCTATTATAATACGATTTTATCACATTTGATTTTTTAGGACTGATTTGTTTGATAATTTTTTTTTATTACAATTCCTAAAATAAACCTTTTTATATAATGCAGGTTATTTTCTTTTATTTTTAACAAAAAAACCCTTTCATGCGCAATAATATAGAATTTTACTCTAATTACTAGGATCAGTCATTTAATACTCTGGTTATATGGGACATATTTACCCTAATATAGTAAAGCTATAAGCGGAAGATCTAAAATTTCCTTTAAGTAGTATAATATTTTTGATTCTACGCTTAAAAAAAATGTTCATGTGAGCTTATAAAAGAAAATTCTGAATTATGAACTATAATATATAATTCGAAGGTTCATCTATTTTTCATATGTTATAATTGAATGTATATATATTTATATTTATAACTTTAGATTAAATCTAGAAGCATTTGTGCATGTTAAAACGTTATATATGATCTAATTTTTTTTCATTAAAAAAGGTCACTTAGATTCCAATTTATAGACTTTAAGGGTAAACAATAGTTTCGCATGTTACAAAAACAGTCAGTAGATATTATCGGATTAAAATAGCATTAGGCTATATATTAATAGTTCTTATTGAGTATAAAATATTTAATACCGCACAGAACAATAATGACATAAAAGCTGCGCTGAAAATACTATCTAGCTTTTACTTAAGTACAAAAACCGATTTTAATATTTAACCTGTATCCCAATATAATCCTTATACACTATTTTTAAATTGTAGAAAAATTTGATAATATTTATAAATAATGTTAACCGTGGCTAGTATTAAATATGAAGCGTCAACAAGTAGGAAAAAATAAATTATAACTCTTTATAACATCTTTAATATGCAAAAAATCAACCACGTATATATACATCAATGTCTAAAGATTTTTTGTTTTTGATTTAAAAAATTTATTCTTACACAATTTTATGGTTTTATATTACATTCTTTGACTAAAGACTTTTATTACGTATAACATCTACATATAATATATTTTTGGACATGAAATATAAAGTTTTTACAAAAATTAAGCATAAAAGATAATTAAAAAAAATTGACCTAAAAATATAGATATATATATAACTTTTATTATCTTTTTAATATAAGATAGAGATTTATTCTTTTATAAAAAATTTCTGTTGCTTGACGTGATCTTATTTTAGCGAGATTTTTCTGTGATATTTTTAGTTATATTTAGCACTAACTTTTAGAATAAGAATCTAATCATATATTTTAAAAAATTTAAATAATACGAAAAAAGTAGTTTTCTTATTTTATATTAAATCATGGTTTCATAAAACACAAATATAAAGCTTATTTATTGAAATTTTGTTGTGAGATCTAGATGTTGTGAAAATATATTTTTATTATATTATATTCGCCTATATGAAATATAAAATTCAACAATAAAATAATATATAAATGTTTTTTCCAATATATAATTTTTATAAGTGTATAATGTTCAAATTTTGCAGAATCTAAATTTAGTATATGTAAAATATATATTTTCGGGTAAAAACATAAAAATCCAATATGATTAACTATTTCTTAATTATTTATTATATTAAATTTAAAGAAAATTATTTTTTTGATGGCTGGCATTTAATTTTTACATGGTGTATAATTATTTCTTCTAAAAAAAATATCATATCTGACAAATATATTTTAGGTAATATTTTATTGTTTCTTAATAAATATTTTGTAGATATAAAAAAATGGTTTTTTCTGCATAACTTCAATATTTATGCTTTTATTTGCTTTTTTTTAAAGTTAAAATATAAGGTAATGTATAAAACCCCTCGGGTATTATCCAATTATTCTAAAACTGCTAAAAATTATCTATATATACTAAATTTACTTTTTTTCTTCATGCTTTATATATAAATCTGTAGTATATATAAATTCTAATCACATGTAACTAGAAATATTTTATAGCATTATATTATTGCTGGATCGCGCAAAAAATCAATATAAAAATTTGTACATTTTTTTACAAATAGATTATATAAAATGCCGAATCATTTTATAAAAATAACATTTTTTCTATTTTATAGAACTATCATTGCCTAAAAATTTCGTAAATACTTTAGACCTATCTTAAGATATTGATTTTATTACATATTTATTATATTTTAGTTTTATATTAATATATTCGTCGTTACAAAAACTTATCACAAAATAATAAAAATAAGAGCGCAAAATTGCAAAAACTGTTCTTGTATGCGTATATAAAATTAAGATATGATTTTTCGTGGTGTATAATTTTACTATGTCTTTTATATGATTTGAGAAATATAACACAAGCAGAAATCCGAATCTAGATCCTACAATTTATATATAGTTCGTAAAAAATTTAAAATATTTCAATTAAAATCATGCAAAATGAATTATATTATTAGACAAAATATATGCTTGGCAGTATACATTTTTTAATTCATTAATCAGGCATTTAAAAGATATACTTTTGCAATTTTACAACAAAAAAAAGAAAAATGCCATTTTGTGTTACATGTAACTTTATATACTGCATTTTTATGATAAATTTTACCCATTGGACAAGGTTATCGATCAAAAAATGAATAATAACTTATAAAAAATTAGTATCTGGCATATTATATTTGTTGTACGCTCTAACCGAAGCATATGAATCAAACGAATTATTTGATATGAATATAAACAGAACAGAACATAAAAAACGATAATTAGATTTTTATATATGTGGTGACAAAGAAAATGTGCATATTCTCTAAGAGTGTTAAATTGTTCTTGCATATTTTCATTATAGTTGTTATTTTAATATTTTTCTGAAGAGCTTTCATATTTTCTTCGCTTTATAATTCCTCTAGAAGTGAATTGGATTTAAAAACAATCACATATGCTTTTTTTGCACATATGAAATTGCTTTAGTATATATTTTTTTTACGCTCATTGCATTATTATGTAAAAGCATTCAGGTGATCATTATGGATTTAGAATAATAAATTTATTTTATTTACATAAGACAATACATTTATGCTCGATTTCTCTTAAATAAAACCTTTAAAAAACATTCATAAAGACTAGAATCAATCTTATAATAACTGTTTCCTATTATAAGATAGAGATGATATTTTTATATAAATCATTTCACATAAACATGCAAACAGTAATATATTTAAGAATGAAACTTATAAAGACAAAAAATCAAACGAATGAAATATAAATATTTTATATTCTTAGAATAAAATATGTGACTATAAATAAGATAATTCATATTATATGAAAAGCAGAATTGTGTATAAATTGAATACATTTATTGAAATCTTACACGTACAGCTATATTTGATTCCAGCACTTTCAATACGAATGTGAAGGCTTAATTGTTTTAAGTAGATAATAATTAAACATTTTTGTTGTGAATATTAGTGATCAAAAATGATTACGAAATTAAAATTGTACCCCCCAATACATCAAATATGCAATTACTTATTTGAGGATTATACAAAAAGACTTTACGCAATTAACAACATTGGGTTCGTTTTTATGCAGTCTAAAAACGTGAGATCGATTTGATAATATGAGGCGTAGTCAATATGTTACAAAGTTGATATTCTGGGATTAAAAGACATTTAAAACAATTACAAGACTTATTTACACTGTAATCATCATAGTCAAACCTTCACGTATGATATTTTTGCTGTAATACATCATTATAATATAAAATTTACATTTAGAAATATTATCTGCCTATAAATCACTGAAGAAGCTATAATTCTTTCATTGTCAAAATATAATATGTTTTTGTAATGAATTATGGGTTGGATATATTTTTATTAGACAATAACAATGATAAAGTTATATAAATTGATTCGAATTATTATTTTTTGTTTAAACAAATAAATTGATATATAATCTAATTAAAGATTTTTTTATGTCATCACAACAATTAAAAAAAATCAGAACATTATTTATGTAAATAGCATTGAGATAGCTTATCCGACAAAATATTAGGCTTGAATCATGGTCTATCATTTTTGTATTACGGGTGATGATTTAAAGTATAGATTAAAATAATTATTAAATTTAACGTAATAATCAATAGTGAATAGGAAATTCATTTTATTATTTTACATTTTCTAAACATTACCATATACAAAAATGCTACATAAATCGAGTAACCTGAAGTATTAACTTTGTAGATATATATATTATATTTTGACAAGTTCATAGGCTATTTGATCTTTCGATATCTTTTAATATCGTATATTTGCATGCAAAGATTTTGTAACATAAATACCCCTTTCAATCATTAGCCAGATATTGAGACGGTTCAAATGCCCAAACCTAGAAAATTCACGTAATCCACTTATTTACCACAATTTTGAGGACAAATCGATCGATAGTACAGTTAAAAATTATACATAGCTGTTGATAATTTTAGAGGCTGTGTAAATATATGACAAAGGAGAATTAAAATTCAACTTTTATGAGAAATATAACACCAATATACTTATAATTTGCGTAAATTTTTTTGAGCATGTTTTTACTTTTAACATAGCTTTTAGCGCATAAAATCAGATAAGTAATAGAATGAATGTATATAAATCAATTTTTTTCTTTTTGTTTCATCAGAAAACAGAGTCAATTTTGTATATTTTTAAATAATACTGAAAAACATATTTTCCATTTCTTTTAATATATAAACCAATTTAGAAAATTACAAGAATAATATAAAGGCTACATAAAGGATCTTAAAAATAAATTATAATCCTCCGTGCTAGATAAGTAATATTTTTTTGATTAAAAAATGAAATGCTTCAATAATAAAGAAAATTTATCTAAGAAGATATCTAAAGTCTAATATTTGTTTTATTAGAAATCAAATGTAGTTTGTAATTCTATTTGACGTGTACAAATAATTTAAAAGGATTTTATCACATATTTATTGCTTAATTTTGCGGACCAATACATTAGGTTCATATATCGAAGCCATAATATCATCATTAAATAGCATTGAAATGAGATTTCTTGCCTATTTATCATTAAAAAATTAAAAATTGCATATTTACTAGGTATCTTAGCACGAAATTCATGGTCAATGCATTATTTTACATACTATCTGTTTAAAATTCGAATCTGCTTAAGAGTGAATCAACGATAAAATTCATGGAACATTAAAGCGTCAAATATTAGTTAGAAAAATATATTTTCTCTTATATTGTTTTACTTTATGAATAATAATACTTGGATAAATTTATTAAAATACAATATTTTTATGCTAATTTAAAACTCTAGTACATAGTATGTATTTCGTTTTTTGATTATCATAACAATCATGGTTATAAAATCATTATATGACTTTTTAAACAACGAGGATCTAATAAAATATTATTTATAAAGAAGGCTCCCAGTAAAAAAAAATCTTATACTGATATTCTCTATTTTCTATATTTGTTTTATATGATGAAACATAATAGCCTTGGCTTTCATTATTTAGATACTTCTATTCGAATAAATATAAAAAAAAAGTCAGCTAATTCTATTTTGGACCATCAGATAATTACAGTAGAAATCCTAGTAATATCATCAGTTTTTTTAAAAAATTAAATAATAAAAATTTGCACTGTATGTAACAACAAAAATATTTTTTACTGCTGGAAAAGTGCCCTCTTCTGGATTATAAAATATTATATTAAAAAAAATCATTCTGAAAAAAATTTATAAAATATTTCTAATTTTTGCATTTTATACTGCTAAATAAAGAAACCTGATATTTTTTCAGTTGACTTGAACTTAGATTATTTGTTACTTTAAATTTAAAATTACGAAATAATTGTTAAAAAGACTTTTTATGTTCTAATTCTATAAAATGGCAGGCTTATCACAATTTTTTCTAATAATTTCGTGTAATTTCTTATTGAAATCAAATGCAAAATTATATGCTTATTAAATAAATTTAGCATCTTTTGCAACGATATTTTTATTTTTCTGGTTCATAACTACATTATACTTTCTTGTCATATATCATTTATTTCTTTATTTTCTTTTATAGATAGATTGGCAACAAAAAAACATAAATGGACGTAATTTAATCGTAATTAATGACTTATACTAAAGATGAAACATCCATGTTATATTATAAAAATATCAAAAGTACATTATATATTATAAAGAAATGATTTCTAAGGGTTTGTATCTTAATATAAAATAGTCTAATATGTCAATACTAAATAAATTGAAAAACATTTGACAGAAGACTTTGCGAAATAAAACATATAGTTTAGCACATACCCTATATTATAAAATATAAGATTTAATGAAGAATGCTATCATTTAATTATACACTACATAAGGAATGTATAGAAGAATTAAACCTAATCTAGCACAAAGATATATAAAATATATTATTTGAAAAGTCTAGAAATGATTTTTTACAGGATTATGTTATAGAAAATAGTTTACAAGTCTGTCTCGTTTTTTTTAAAAACTAAGTTTTGGCATAAAAAATCTAAAGGATCAGTAAAAAATATAGAAACCATTAGAAAATAGAAAAATATTATACAATAACAAGCTGGCGATTTTTTGATAGATATTTGAAAGATATATTATTTTTGAAGGTCAATATAGCTAAAAGAAATTTTATAAATATTCAAAATGATGATTTTAAGTACGAAAATTCATTTTGAGCTTGAATTTGTATTAAAATTTGGTCTAATATTTTTTTTGTATATAATAAACAGTAAGGTGACTTTTTTTTAAACATATTAGTAGAACTGTTATCTGATCGACTATTTTAATTAGCTATTTACATTGAAAAAAAGAATTTTTAGATAGTAAAAATATAGACATAATATAAAAATTCAATCGGAATCTTTATAAAATTCAATTATCATGCATCTAAAATCTTCACAATTTAAATGCATATGTCAAGCCATATCATTATACTTTATAATATATTAGATCGAAGTAAATATTTTTTATTTATACAAAATGTGTTTAGTCTATATTCATCTTATCTATTCGAATGCTCTGATAATCAAGGATAACGAAACTGAGATATTAGTTCATAGGATAAAGCTAGATTTTACGTTATGTGCAATGGATTTTATTGGAAATCGTGGTAATACCTCTAATTACAGGCATAAATGGCTTTTTATCGCCTATTAATAATATGATGAACATACTTGGCATAATAAAACAAGAGAAATCTAGAAATTTTAAATCCGAATGACTTTTTTTACAGAATATTTCAACTTAAAGATAAATGAAATAACAAATACGCTTCAAAGAATATATATAAAACGAACCTGGGTAAAGAAAAATATATGCTGAGATTCTAAAATATATTGTGTTGATTTTTGACAGAAATACTTTTTAGTCAACTATGATAATCCAAACTTCATAAATGCATAGAAAATGCTGTAAAAATATGCATGATATAAAAGTAAGAAAAAAAATCACATATTTATAATACAAACACGAGAATGCCACACAGTAATAAATAATGAAGGTTTGCCTACTAAATACAACTCGTCATATATAAAAAAATCAGAATCGTTAGCTCCAAAAGAATTTACAAAAATTTAATATAATAAATAAATTAGAACAGCATTCTTTTGAAGAAGAAAATCATTTGTAAATATCGCATAAATCATTAATTGCAATAAAGTACTATAATAATTATCTAAAGTGCAATCTAAGAATTTTTAACAACTTTATATCACAAAATAAATAAAATATATTTTCATTTCAAAGACATATATTTATAAAGAGTTTGGTAAAATTTTCATCGAATGTTTATGAAAACCGAATGGATTTTAAAAATGGTTTTTTACAATTCTTATCATATATTGCATAACCTATAAGAAATTTTAGACATATCCAGCCACAAAAGTGTCAAATTAATACAAGATCTATGTAAAAACATTTTTTTATGTGTTCTAAATTGTGTGCTTTGCGCGAAATACGTGTAATTTAATGAAATATTTAAATTGAAGGGTTCACATATATCTTTAACTACTATTTAGAAGAGACATATATAAGCATGTAGATTTAATATTTGTATCATATCGTTTAAAGTATATGTATTTGAGCCTTAAGTTTATAAAAACAGTATTAACACAGTAAAAATAACATTTATTGTGATTTTTTTGATTATCTATTCGTGTTAATTAATTGCAATATCTTAACATAGATACTTCACATAAATATATTCCCGTGTTCAAAATTTTTTTTTGGATGATAAAACATTTTCAGAAAAAATATGAGTTTTTTTGCTAAGTATCTAAAAACCGAGATTCTAATTTATATCGTTTAAAAAATCACGATGACGTAAAATATTTTCTGAATTTATTTTTGAAACAATTAGTATTTTAGTAATTAAAAAAATACATGTGTAACATTTCTAATCTTAAATGCTGTGTATGCCCTTAAAAAAATAATCTATGGTCTAAAAATACTATAATATTTAATTGGTGTTTAGTATCCAATAAAACATGCACCATATGTTTGAATATATTTATACCAAAATAGTCAGCACATTAAAAAACAATTACATTCTGTTATGCATATTGATCATATTTACACTAACGCAAGCCGATCGAACTACATGTTAATTATGGGTTACATTATTAGTTATTCTTACTCTCCTTTTTTTTTGAAAAAGGTCATTTTATTTGTTATATCTAGTTTTCATTAAATTACATATATTTATTTTTGTAGCTTATGAGATAATAAATTTAGAAATACGTTTTCTAAACTTACAAATGACAGATTGGATTTTCAAATTTTATATTTAATTTGAAAGCATAATTTTAAGATTGTTTAAATTTCTAGCGTTTGATAATGTCAGTTAACTAGGTATATATTGTTGATAAATACAATATGCATAAATATAAAGGTACGAAATCATTTATTATAAAGCAAGAATAAAGCGGGAACGTCCTCTTGTTATTCATAGAGTTTTATTTGTACAATATACACATTCTTTAGCACATTATTGATATCTAATAATTACGTAAGTGATAAATTTAAACATGCGTATTATTGGGTTTATAAAACTTTGAGGAAAACGAATATATCTACTATAAATAATATAAAAAATAATAAATAGTTTATCAAGTAGAATTGTTGCGCATGATAGGGTCTATTCTGACACAAAAGACGTAATTTTTTTTTAAAAATAAGATTTAAAATTTATGTAAAACCACTACATGATTTTAGAACCAATTAAAGCTGTTTATTTGCTGGAAAAACTAAAAAATAGAGAAAAATGAATTTTGCTTATTACAAAATGAATAAAGAGATATATAGTTACCAAATATGTTTTAAAAGTATTATTTTATAAAGCTTGCGCATTTATGAATATGTTTGAGAACAAGAGGTTATTCTTTTTATATTTTCATTTCTTATATATTAAACAATGGCACCTTCAGAGCTGAAAATAAAATTTTTATTTAGATAAATTATCGAACATATATATGCAGCAAGTAGCGTGTATTTAGTGATACACGTAACTAATATAGACACGTTTTCATGTGAAATGTTATAATTTTCGACTTATTAAAGCGGCTTATAAGCTTATACTTCCTAGTAAGTTTATGTCTATATCATGTGGGTTCAGCTTAGCATATAATTACAAAAAACTTATTATGTCACCTAGGCTTTTCTAGTTTAAAATACAAAACTTTTCTGAGTTACTAAAATGGCTATATGTAATATTGTGTTAATATGAAAACTTTGATTAAATCGTATTTTATTTAGAACCTTTGAGTTTGATGTAGTTGTAACCTTGTCAAAATATAAGCTCGAATCTGCCCAGTGGGCTTATAATTTTTTTGAAAAATAACTTTTTACAATTTTCTTGGATGTTTAATATACCATAGTAATTTTTTTTACAATTCAGATTGTAAAATTTTTCGTCTGAATTCTTTTATGGATTATTGCCAAAAATCTATTCGTAATTTAGTGTTATTTTCGATAATTTTAGGTTGTAATAAAAGACAAAAATCCGATCAAGATAACACAAAATAAATGCACATCAATAATAAAATATTGTTGAATATTGGGGTGTTCGTTCATGGAGAAAGAAAAAAACATATATAACAAATAATTTACTATAATTACAATTATTTGAATAATTTAAAGATTGCTCTCTATTCGAAATAAAATCTTTCTTTGAATGTCTTAAAAAATTTCAGTAAGCCAAATATACTTTTTAAAATATATTGGATTTATTTTTTTATTCAACGTTACTTTCTAGCTTTCAATTATTATTTCTTCGAAATTCAGTTATAAAATAGTCAAAATTATGTCTTGTAAAATTGTATTGATATCTACATTGTAATGAAATATACTTGAGTCGAGCACATTATATTCTCGGTAATAGTTATGACAAAATTCAACTTGATTGATTTGATATGTGGATTTTGATCTAAGGAGTACTAATGGTTTAATATTTTGCGGTAAAATATCGTTGTTATTTCTACCAATTCTTCTTTTGAAATGTCACAATAATCACATTCATGCTGTATTTCTTTGTTTTTTTAAATTAATATAGATATATTTTCTTTTTCATGCAATATATTTGCAAATTGTGTTTCTTTATTGTCATTTCTACCGAAGCGTGCATGGAAAAATCGAATTTTTATAATATGATCTAGACAGATTCTTAAACACTTTATGTATTCCAAGATGATGTTTTTTATAACTTCAAATGATAATCTATTAGATATTGCCTGAAAACAGATAAAAACTTTTTCTAAAAATGTATGTATAGAATTATCTATAGTGTAACCGATCAGTTTTTTTCTTCTTTGTTCTTCAAAAAATTAAGGCGCCGGAAATTCAATTATGAGAGTGACTATTACGTAAATTATGCCAACAGATCGTGGTCCAATTTTTAAAAATACAGTAACACATTTACTTTTTGATTCTAAACTATAATTTATGTTTCAGTTCGTTTGTCATCAGTTTTTTGTTCATCTCTGCCATGTGTGTGTTTTTTATTAGGACTTGTACCTAACAGATTTTTTTCTTTGCTTAAATTCGTTCGTTTTTGGTGTATATTTGTTGCAGTTACATGTAAAAGATTCAAGTAAGTGTTCATCTCATCCATATTTTTCCTTGTTTTGCAATAGATAAAAGTTCTTTATTGTTTGTTTTTTAGCACTGTTTATTTTGAATATTATATTTGATCGATGGGAAAGATATTATGCTAAAAATTGCAAAATGCTAACGAATCCGATAAGGTTCTGTGTCTATGTCATTATTCTACGGAAATAACAGTTTTCTCGGATTTTTATGTCTTTAAGCTCTAGTTTGTCTATAATATCATTGTCAAACATGATGATTTTTGTATATTAACTGTAAAAAAGAATGCTAACACCACCAATACCGTTTAAATATTCATACAGGAAATTTATTTTACTTGCGGTCGCCTTAGCGTGTCTTAATAGATACAACAGATTATCTGAAGGGGTATTTTCACATAATAAGTCTTTTAAAATAAAGAAATAATTCAATTAATTTCATCATCATCTCGTGTTGGGGTGAGAAATATAGTTCTATCCTAGATTTTGTTATTTTTGTATCTTAATGACAATCATTAGAAACCATATATTCGAAGACTTTATGTTAGTGTTTTCCGGGAATATAGTTCCTTTCATCTTTTCAATTTCTGTTATATACATTACGTCTCAACATTTTATTTTCTTTAAAATATCGATTTTTGGAATAAAGTTTTGATAATCAAATTCATAATTTACATCCTCATAGCGAAAAATATTTTCAACCGAATAAATTTGGATCTAAAAGAAGCATTATAAGCGTTTTCATAAGTATTTTAAGTTTTGCCTTATTAAATTTTGTTATTGTTACAATCTCAAAAATATTTATAGTCTCAGTGTCCCTTTTTTTCTGTCTTCATGATCAATGCTTCGGATATACAGTAAATATTTCTCTATAATGCTCAATGTAATTTCTTTGAGTTTGCAACCCCGGGTGTACACTCTATTGACATCCGAAAAAGTGAAATGGGTATCGTTTCATATATAAATGTCTCTAAGCTTAGATTAGATTATTCATCTTTAAAATCTAAATCAAAGAATTTATTCCTTCGTTAGACAATAAAAAATTGATAAAATATAGTATTTCTTTTATGGTTATACGTTGAAGCATTGGGATCTCGACTGATACAATTATTTTACCTATTTTATACATGGATTTAATTATAATTCATTTATTACGGAAATTTTCGTCAAAAATATCCATATAAAATTTATTGTTGATATTTCTTTTGTGTCTCTGAGAAATCTTATCATCGCATTTAGAAGATTAAAAATTGGAATGAGAAAACCGATATTTATTCTTATCTTCATGAGAAATGCAACCTTCGAACATCGGAACGTCAGGAAAAAATTCTTCTATTGTACATATCACATTTATATTTTGACAATAAACTACAAGTTTCATCTTTCTTGGAACAATAATTAGTTTAACAAAACAGAATAATCAATTCTTTTAAATTAATAACAGATAGTGTATATTTTTTACTACACGTAAAAGCCTTTAATCATCTTTTAAAAAAGAATAAATGTTAGCTCAGTAGCAGTGTGACAATATTTAATGAGGCGAAAATGTAATTCTAAATCTATTACTTCAATTTCTTTCTCAATAAAATCCTTTTCATAGTCAATATTCTTAAAAAAGTTTGAAAAAATCACAAGAGATTCAATAAACGCATTATTATGAATAAAATACTGTAATTAGTGATATCAAAAGAAGTTGCTGCATTTTTAAAACCACCGTTTAATGATAGAAGTTTCTTTAATTGTTCATCATAAGGTCTACTTGCACTATTTATCATAAGATGCACAAACAAATGTGCAGTCTCTTTTATTTCGCCCTAAAATTATCCGACTGCAATAGATAATGAGCAGGCGCTATAAGTGCATTGATCATAATATGCAATTAAAGCACAATCCAGTTTTGAAGTTGTAAATTTTCATAAGTAAATTTATCGTCTTCATTTCAACATTTTGCTTGCTTCGGCGAGTAAAATTATAGGAATTGTTTTTTGTAAATATTTTGATCTTGATAACATTCTTGTCAACCACTTATTATTTTATAAATTATGGGGTCTTTAAACTAAAATTGGATACAAAATCGATGAGTTGCAGATCTTTATTTTACGCAATAACTTATCATGATCGTCAAATATTTCTGGTAACGTTGAGTAAAACTATATAAATTTTCAAATAAAAATCAATATTAGTATTTTCATTAGAAAATAGTAAACGTCATTTAATTAACTAAGAAATAAAAGTGATTATTTTGATATCACAAAAAATTGAATATCATTGTATATAGAACATAACTACATGCAGATATATAATAATTTAGTGTATTATTATTTAAATTAAATACTTTGCTTAAATACTAAATATTTCTTTGATGAATACAATCTAATAGATTTATTTGAATATAAATATATTTTAAAACAGATTTATATCATTAACTTTATATCACGTAAAATTCACATGTTTCAATTGCATTTACCGCTTATAAACAGAATACAAAGTAAGCTATTGAAAATAAATGAATATAGTTCAGATAGTTTGTCTAGGCGGCTTCCAAGCGTTATTTAATATCTTTTATGAAAAAAATTAGCGTGAATTTATTTTGTTCTCATTCATAGCATTCTTTCTACGATAAAAAAAAACGAGATTCGCTTACATTTATTTGTTGAAATCAATTTTAGATCCGTGCAGATATGGTCTATTTAAAAAAAAATTTGGAAACTTAATGATGTACATTTGCAAAATTCTAGTGTACAATAAATCAATTACTAAAAACATATTTAAAGCTGATTTTTCAACGGTGTATTTATTTAAAAACTGGTTGTCTTGAAAGAAACAACGCAAAAATACAGTTCATTAGTGACATAGTTATAAAGAGACAAAGTGCATCGAAAATTTTCCTAAAATTATTTAATTTTTTTTATATAAAACTGTTTAAAAAGTATATTGAATGTATATATACATATATAATTATTTCTTATAAAGTTTAGACGTAAAATTATGCATTAAAACCCGTTTTTTTTAACTGTCTAATAATTAATATACAAAAAAAAGATAAAACTAGGCAATAGCAAACTAAATATCCCATACATGAATTACATGCTATAAAATACAATTTATTATCAGCAAAAATTGATTTAAACAAGTTAAAGTGTCAAATTTCAAGCTTATGTTATTTTCTGATCTGAATACTTTTAATTGCTATTGGTAAATTTTCTACTTATTTATATGCTTAAGTTATTATAAAAATAGCATAACACGATAAAATATAGAAAATTGTTTTTTATATGCATACAGAAATTTATTTCGAAAAAAGTTTTATTATATGTATAGATAAACATAAATTCTTTGTTTTGTATTATAAATACAGCGTTCCTGTGTTGTTTGACATCAACTTATTAATCAGCTGTATTTATTTTTTAGATATAATAAGCCTGTAATATTACATATATTTAGAATATTAACCTTTAAAAATATATTTTCTAAAAAATATATGATCACAGGTATCAAGTAGTTATATATAATTTTATAATAATAAAGGTTTTTGTTAAAAATTCTTAAATTTTTTTTCTCAATTTAATAATCACCAAGAAAAACCTGATTTATAAAAAAGTATAATTTCTATAGTAACATTTTTTTCATTTTAATGATCATTATAATTAGTTGTTTAGTAGATATTTCTTGCAAAATTATAGTTTAAGACTTTTTTTATTGCCTGCTGATTTTACATAATTTATAGTTTCACACAAATATGATTAAATCTTAATTTAAACAGGGATTAAGGCATTTAAGAGACTCGTATATCATAATTGAGAAATTAAAGACTAATATTGGTAAATTACTTATATTTTTATTGAAGGATTGTACGATCTACTGCATATTATAAGCAAGATTATATGTCATGGTAAATAAGAACTTGTAATTCAAAAATATTACAAATTTTGTGCAATAAAAAAGGGTACTTAGGCCCATTCTAGTCAATCTAAATACATGATGAAAAAATCTAGCCTTTATTTACATTATTTAACAACGAGTTTTATATAACAAATGAATCTTATAATTATATTAGTCTATAGTAAAACTTATAATGATTATCTTTAGACACTAAATATGACTATAATTTCGATTTCTAATTATATTAAGTACTACTATAAATGCAGATTTTTATTTTCAGGTGTTATTTGTTTATAAAGGATCTTGTGTTTAATTATAATCATACATAATAATAAAATTAGCATTTAAACTCTATATTCTTGTATTTAATCGAATAACAGCGTAAAAAAATATTTTTCGGAAATTAGTAGATTGAAAAAAAATTCGATGTTTCTCACTTTAAATTAAGCCTGCGTCTTTTATAATCTGAATAGCGTATATTTTACATCAATAAAAATAATAATATAATTCAATTAATTTTGTAGACTATATATTAATTTCAAAAGGCCAATAGATCGCTTGAGAATGTATTTAATAATTTCTGAAGGTTGTATATACCAGATGATTTACATTATTTATAGATTTCACTAGGTATTCGATGCATATAGTCATTTATTCCAAGGAACGAAAAGATCGTTTTTTGAGTAATAGAAAAGGATTTTCTATCAATTAAAACGGTTTTACATAAAGATGTAATCTGACAGTAAATCGATATTTTAATACATCTAAAGAAGCAAAATCAGACATGATATATTAGTTTGGATCAAACCAAGTATTATAATAATAAAGTGATAATGGTGCTATTTAAACACGCTGTCGCATTTATTTATGTTTTAGTTACATTTTGAGGTATAAATATATTGCTATAATTGCTAAATTCTAAGGCTACTAATCTCTCTTATTTTACAAAATATCATAGCTATATCAAGAAAAAACCATTCTAGATCGAAATTTTATATCCCAACACAAATCTTTTGATTTTAGATGGTTATTAAAGACATATTATTCGATACTTGTATGATTCTTGTTTTTGCAAATTACAGTTAAATTTAATAAGTTTAATGTGTTTTTTTTTTGATTTAATTATTAGCTATTTGAATTACGAAAGCAAAAATATAGTGATCACATAATAAAAAACATTGTTTAATAGTTCTTTTATTTCTTTAATCCGAACATTAATCTAGAGTTTGCCTTCTTTCATGAGGGTTTCGTTGCGTCTATCTTTATGTTTTCGATTAAAAAAAACGCTACCAATATAACATCATCTATTAAAAAATCGATTGATCAATTTAATCTATAAATGCATATATTTGAGATAATTATAGACTTATATACTTGTTTTAATTTTTGATATTTAAAGCGATCTAATGTATAAAGTTTTTTAGATTTTGCTGCCATTAAATAACACTTTTTTTATTAAAATTACATAATAACGGTTAAGCTGTATACATAAAATAAACATAAAGAAAATAAACGCATAAAAAGAATTTTAATTGTAGAATTATACCATAATTTTTTGTTTCTTCTGTATATCACTATATTTACTTATACAAAAATAAGTTAAAATTTAAAAATATATCCAAATTATAGATTTGTGAAAATGTGTTTGATATCTAAAACTTTAAGTTGAAAAATTTAAAGGTATTTGGTATAATTTCTCATTAAAAAGAATATTAAGAAGTTTGTATTAGATATTATGTAATTAAATTTTATTATTAAAACATCAATAATATATAAGGCTAATAATAACCAAAGAACATGAAAAATTAAGACTATAAAAATTTAAAATCTTTATATCGCCATAAAAACAAAATAGAATCTCAGGTTATATTTGTATTGAGAAAATAAACATGGTAATGAAGGTTTTTTTAAACCAGTCGAAATACTCATATATTTTTGTATGTATTTTATATTCCCTCTAACGACATCTAAATTACATTTTTAAAAATAGACAAACAAATGAAATTCGAAAATATGAAATAAACCGAGAAAAATATATATAAGACAATGATTTTTATGTTCAAGTAATGCAAAAAATTACCCACTGGATGCCAACTATACCTTGATTTTCGAAGCGGGATTTAAATTATGCTATTCATAAATCTTCCTTTCAATTCTTGTGTCATCTATATTTATTGTTTTTATCCGTTCATATTTTGCCTTTTCAAGCGCCCCATTGTCGAACATAAAGAAAAAGTGAACATTCGTTTTTTTTTATTAAAAAAATGGTTTGATAGGCTTCTACTAAGCGGTTGTTTTTATTACATTCAAAATGACTTAATTTACTTCTATAGTCTATAATTTGCCATGAAACTATAAATTAAATATAAATTTAATATTTTGGTAGTGTCTATGTTTATATTTCACCATAAAAACTGAAAATTTAATCAAGTTGGTATTTCAACTGCTAAATATTATGCAAAATTTGTATTTCTTACATATTTAAAGAATTCTGAACTAAATATTGTTGTATTAGTAAATGAAATTCGGAGAAGATATATCTGGACTAATATAATGCTAGAAAAATATTTTTTTCTATCTTTCGAAAATTAATTATAGCCAATTTTGTTTAAATGACTATAGACAATTCATTCAAAACTGTGTTTATTATTCTGAACGCTGCAGATAGCCGATAAAAGAATTTTAATACATAAAAAACTTGTTTATTGTATACTTAATATCAATATTTTGTTCCCAGTGTTATATTAAAAGAAAGAAAATATAGATTTTTTTTTATCATGCCTATAATCCTCTTCATTTCACTTTTAAAATAAAAAAACAACAATATTTTATTAAAAAAATAATAAATATTATTCTTTGTGTTTTTATAATAAAGCCTGGTTAAAAAAATACTGCATTTACCTTTATTAAGCTGTTTCTAAAAAGAACAGAAAAAAAAATAAGATATAAGAACTGTATTATGAAAAATTCAATTTTTTTATGTTTGATATATTATAACATTATTTAAAATCCCTTTTTAATTTGTTTTTATATTTATATAAACAAAACTAAAATAAAAGAGTATAAGAATAGAATTAACATGTAAAGACAGTAGTTTTTACATTTTAAAATTTATTCAAAAAATTAATAACATTATTCGAAAAATATTGAGTTTTCTGATACTCTGTGTACGATATTTAAAATAAAATGTATAAAAACAAAGAATATGAATAGAAATAACTTTTATAGGTATATAAGCTTTTTTTGGAACAAAAAAATTAAGCAACGATGTAATAAATATCTTTTTCTAGCTAGTTAGTAATACGTATATCATTTATAACAGATAACATGCCATTGATACAATAACAAAGTATTTTTAGATATTTGATCGTAAACTTGTAGTATTAAAAATTTTATTTTTATTTATCTTTTATCTTTATATGTGAAAATTTTTAGATTTGATGGTTTTTAAAGCAATTATTTTCAAATTTAATCATATAATTTATTCTGACCAGTATTCTATCTTTACCTAATGTAAAATGCATAATAGACAAAAGCTAATAAAATTAAAAAAAAGATTTCTCGAAATTTCTGAATTTTATATTGATAAAATGATTATTCTAAAGAGAAGCTTAAAAATAAGTGGCAAAAAAGCAAGATTTTGCTACACAATACATAAGTTTGCATCTGCATTTGTAAATTTTTCCTATTTTAATAATTAGTGCTTTTCTATATATATTATTTTTAAAGGTTTACTGTATGTACTATTAGCATGATAAAATGGAAATCAATTCTAAAAATATATCTAAAAGCAAATAATATCAAATCCTCTGTAGATTGTATTGATTTTATATAAATTTATAGTATTTTATGGCAATATAAAAATGGTATAATTTTGGTCACTTAACATAATAATTAACTATCTTATAAAAAAATCCATCAAATATCTTATATCTAATTTATTAAAATCATTCAAAGTTATAGTTTTAAGGGTTCATCTTATGTATACATAAAAATATATATTATGGTGGATTTATATTGAACATGTTTAAAAAAATAATAAAAAACCGTATATTAATTAAATTTAATGCTTTTAAAATCCCTTATGTATATGTTTATACGCCTATTCTATAAACTAATCCTATCAATAGGTTCTTTCTTCAATATGAATAGTTATATTAAGGACATTTTTTAAATTTCGTGACAATATTAATTGATTTTTATTATAACGTATTGATTACATATATTAAGTTAATAAAGGAAATTTTTATATCAAAAAACATCGGATGTGTAATAGTGACAGTAGCAGGAGTTTTTTGCGAGTTTTACAGGACAGAAAACACAGATTGAATACTTTAAATACTAGATTTTGAATTATTGGGATAGACCGCTGGTCTAAATATACAAAAATAGCATAAATTTCCTTGCCAAACTAAGAAGCCCTGCACAAGCCTAGATAGCAATAATTCAGAAACTTGCACTATACTGCTCTATGCCACCTTAGATATATACAGTCAACGATTTGACATCAAAAAATGATCTATCGTACGATTGATTAATTTATGATACGAGAAAAAATAAAAAAAGAAAAATATGCATAATTTTTATAGAATACAATCGATTTCTAGATAAAAAACAAAATTTATGTAAATTATAGATAATTTGGTAATAAAACGGATCCCATCTGAGCTACGCGAAATTTTTATTGAAAATAGCACATTAAATATTAACTAGCAGGATATTGGGAACCTCGCTGAAATTTTTTACAATGCTATTTTTAGAAAAAAATTTACAGATACTTTTGCAACAGGTGTTTGTATTCAAAAGCCCATAACTAAACAATAATATTTTTGATATAATATGCAAAATAATACACTTTAAATTATGCATACTACCCGATGTATAAAATCATGCCGCTTAAGAGTTCGACATTTAACATCTTTAAGGAAAGAGTATAAAAGCACACAAACATATTTAAAGCTACCCACTAATAGCACTGTAGAATCATAACATTGGTCAATATTTTTTTGCAAATCAAAAGATTCATATCTGCTCTGTTTATAGAAAATCACACATTATTTTTTTTTTAAACAGATTCAATTTCAACAACAAAAAAAAATTTGTTTTGATATTACCCGGTTCAGACGTCAGAAAATCACAGATAAAAATGCAATTAAATTCAAAAGAAAGAATATTTCATATAAACATAAAAAGGGTATTTTATAGAGGTTATCGTACGAGTAAATAAACTCGAAATATTCACAGAAAACTTTAAATTCCTCATTGATTCATACGTAACCTCCTATAAGCCAGAATCAAAAATATTGGGTATGTGCTAATTTAACACCAAATTGAGATTACTGTTACAAATTTCCAATCTAATATAATAGCACATAATACGCAGGCATAAAACATTAAAAAAAATAACAAAGTAGATAGAGAGAAAACAATGTACATAAGAATATTTTTTATATTCTAAATAGATAAAGATGTGTTATCTAAATGAAGTGTAGCTAGCCATACCATAAATAAAGGTAGAAATACCCTTTAAGAAAAATGGCAAGAATTCCAATAGATTATATGCATGAAATCAAAAATACATGAATAAATATAAAAAAAAACATCGTACATGAGGATCGTGAATCGAGCTTATTCGGCTACCAGATGCAAGCTTGAGACTTTAAATCGACTAAAGAGAGTTAAAAAAACAGGACAAAAATATCAGTTCTATACTAGAAAATACGAAATAACGGATGAATTATCATATAAGTGTTTATTCTGCATTTTTGATGCACTTTCAGATCTGTGAAAATTGCAATCAAGTAGAATGTCATCAGAAAAACTGTTTAAATTTAAAAAAATTGTCTATTTGAGTTTATAAAGTTAAATGTGTTTAAAAAAGGAATGCTTATACCTATAAAAAGGAATTAGGTAAAAAAAATAAAATGGAAGATATCTAATTATATACTTATTTTATTTTTTGAATCTAATTAACAAAATCAAAAAGACCTCGCTAATGTTCCCATAAAACTTTAATCACTAAAGATTTTACTTTAAATTTTTAAAAATTTTTTTCTTTAATAGTATTACATATACACACGAAAATATCACAAGTGGTTTAGTAGAGTGGAACCATCTAAAATCATAACAATATAAATATACATCACCTATGAACAAAAGGCTAGCAAGATGTAATATAAGTGATTTATTATAAATTTGTTATATTAATAATAATTCTGTGAAAGCACGGCTTTTTTTACACTCACCAAGGGGAAAATAATATAAATGTATATAAATATCCCAAATTAAAAACTTGAGGCCTCATATAAAGTAAATCCAATTTTTAAATCAAAAACATGTAGAAATCAACCAAATATGAACAAATCTTACATTTCATGATGATGCCTTAACTTTGCAATAATTTCAATTCAATTGTAAATAAAAAAAATTTAAATGTGAAAAATTTCAACGAATCTCTTGTATTCTATAAAGCATGAATGAAAAAGGTTTTTTTAAAGAAGGAAATTTATGAATATATCAAGTAAGTAGAGATTTTTCGAAAAAATCGAACAGAAATATGTATACCCTCTTAACCACCAAAGGCCTTTTAATATATGATGATAATAATTCCTTAATCAAAACATTTATAGTCGAGTTTTATGATCAAGATACGTGTTTACACCAACATATAAATCGATTAGGTAAATTTAGCATAAGTATGGCCACCCAAAATCTGCAAATGTAATGCAAGCTGCAAAGATAAGATTGAACGCCGAAAATAATAATTTCATGTAAATTTTTTTCTATAATAAGTGTGATTGTATGAAAACAACTATTTGCTTTACAATTTTTAAAAATATAAGATAATTATCATGCATAAAATAAAATATTTTTGCAACAGCTGTTATTCCTCATTTTATATAATAGAAAAATCAATATTAACAAATTAATCTAGGAGTCAACAAGAAATAGAGAGCTTAGAAATATAATTATCAGAAAGATTGAATGGTAGGGATGCTACTTTTAAATTCATTCACGGCATTAGATAATTATAGAAATTTTAATTAGAGACAGGCTATAAAATCAAGATATGGCCAACAAAGAATGACAAAAAAAACTCTTTTTAGATATTAATTGACACCTTTAGCAGCATATTAACTAATAAAAATCTTTATTCACATTTAAAATTTGATTAACATATTAAAAGATCATCACTTGCTCATAAAAACTGATTCTCCTGTTCAAAATTATTCAATAGATAGCAGAAACTGTTTATCACTCATTACTAATAATAAAAAATAAAATCTGTTCATACTTTGAAACACCACAGAAAGGAAACTATAAGCAGTAAAACAAGCCACTATTTGTTCACGGCATTAGAAACCAGTAAAATATTTGTGTATTTTATGGTATAAAGCAATCAATAATTAAGAATATGCGATAAGTGAATTGCAGGAAAATTCATATAAGTGTTAAAGAAGAGACATCTATCGTTATATAAGCAATAAAAAAAATAAAAGAACATTTCGTACGATCACAAATTTTAGATTAATGAAGACATTATAATTTAGAAAGTTGTCTGACAAAGAAATTATGTTTAAAGTGAGTTATTGGATAAAACTCCAAAGAAAAATTCTCAAGGGGCGTTTTTTTATTAACAAACCGAAATAAAATACTTAAAATAACAAATGTAACTATATAATACATGGAAAAAGTTTTCATGGAATGAGGTGCCGTAATAATGCTTTTTTATTATTATTATAATCCTGCGACGATAAAAAAATATCTGACAACAAAGACAATCATATCTTAATAAATAAAATCAAATGCGGGTATTATCTAATATAGTAAGAGGATTTAAACCACTTGATCATAAATTTGGTTACAATAGGCATGTGAATCTCATTTATCACTCCGATAACGACTAAAAAAAGAATGGACAAAAATTATATTTTTTAGATATATGAATAGAATACCATAATCAACTCTAATTGTTTGACAAGGATTTGTATGATACAGCCATTGAAATTTGTAGAAGTAAGACAGCAGATATTAAAAATAATAAAAATAAGTTTTTCGGAATAGAAAGATAAAAATAAATAAATAGATAGAATGTTATAAAAATTTAAAATTATAAAACCATTAGAGCTCTATTAATTATTGTTGCATATTCTTTAGGCATACAAGTAATAGCTGAAAATAAATGGTGATTAAAATATTTATATTTTATTTTAGAAAATCGGTTGCAAAATATTATTATATAGTATATTTAGAATCAAATATACCTTTTTACTGCACATAAAGTTTTTTCTTTTTTACACCACATTTTGTTTGTTTTTTTTCGCACTACTTAATAATAAAGTTTTCAATTATTGCATGTATTTCTATATATATTTAGATACGTTATATGGTATTTTAAAAACATTTTTATGCAAATTTCTATGCCAATTCATATATAATTTTATTAAATCTTACATATAGATAGCGAAAATTTATTACTTTAGGTAAAAAAATATATTTTGTAAAGGATAAATGAAACGTAAATTGATGAAAATTTTTGTAAGTTTAAATAATATTGCTTTAAAATTGGAATTTATCTTGGTCTTGCTATTAAGAAAGTTGAATTTTATTTAAAAAAAGCTCGAATCATACGATATTATAATATGGGCCATTAGATTCACACAAATTCAGCAACGAGGATATTGAATATAATCAGAACACGTTAGTGGGGCGTTTCTTAGGAGAAACGTTCATAACATACCAACTATCTTTTTGATTGATTGATCTTGAGTTTTAAAAACTGGATATTTAATCATTGTCACATTTACTGTATAATTGATCCATAAGCTTTTTTCCTTATGTTTCATACACCATGTTTGCTGTATCGCATGTAGATGGGCGGAAGTAATGACCTGTTTGATAATAAAGAAATACAAATACAATGAAGACTATATAAAATAAAACCATAAACCATAAATTATAGAGTATAATTTGAATATCATATTCTAATCGATCGCCGTTAATTTTATGCTTTTTTCATTGTTATCTGATATTGAGTGATTACTGGGCTGAAATGACCTGCCAAAAGTAAAAAAAAGTAATTCTTTGCTTTAAATTCATTTTATATCAATCATGGCGATTTGTGAGTTTTAATTCTAATAATCGATATATTGGTTCGATCATGTACTTATATTTACAATCATGGATGGGGATGAAAAATGTGTGTATGATTAGTACAGCAATAAAAAATTTTAGGCACAAACATTCAACTATATAGCGGATCAGAATTTCAAACTAATTATCTTCTAGAAAGCTAATTGACTAGAAAAAAAATTAAACTTTAAACAACCGAAGAGATTATATGTTAAGTGTTTAAAGAAAGAAAATCCAATAGAATATTCATAAGTGTAACAAACATTCATTGGTTCAATTTATTCATGCTATAATGCAATTTAAATGGTGAATAGTATATGATGCAAACAGAAAAAATGAAATATATAAGTTTATTTTAAAATATATAAATGATGCTCGAAATTTAAAAAGTATATCTCGGTTACACTAATTCTATATTACGTTCAAAATAATTCGGAATTATTTTTTCATAAGAATCTTGTAACTTTTTATGTGTAAACATATTTTCCCATTAAAAATATTGTCTGATTATGATCAAACACTATTCTTGCTGCAGCTATATTTTTGTTGGGTTTAATTACGCATAATAATGAATCGTTAATGTTTTAAATATATAATCTAGCTATAGATGTAATCATTGCAACTCTAAATGAACGTAAAGATATAACTAAAATTACAGAAACCTATGCAATCATTTATATTTCCTATTATATAATGCTTTCTGCTTTTAACGAATATCAAAATGAGCTAATAAAGATCAAATTATCTAATTTGATGTTTTATTTTGTGTTACAGCTTTAAACAACGAAAAAAGAAGATAACAGAATACAATAAAAATAACAATTATAATATATTGGAATCTGATTGCTATAATTAAATTGAGACATATCTGTTATTCTTATTTTCATTCAATTACTGGTATAGACATATTTAGAAACTAAAATAAAAGACTAATAAGACTAAAATAATAATTGAAAAAAAACCTATGAAAAATACAAAATTCATCTTTATTTAAAAAGAAATACTCTTAAGATCCTCTTCGGTAAAAAGTTATAAATGTATATATAAAAAAATATATAATTTTAATATAATATAATATGCTTAAAGCTATAGCTATAACTGTTTATATATCGAGTTTTATATTGTACGCTTAGTAGAATTTCCTATTATAAAAAAGCAACAATATTATCATTTTCTATTTATTGATTAAGTTTCATTTCGAATTAAATATACTCAAATGATAAATTTAATAAGAATATTTCACAACTACTTTCACATCTTTTGACACCTTATACTGATCCAGTTTCATCAACTGCTCTTTTTTATTTGTTTGTTATCTGTATAAGTCTCTTGTGGATTTGGGAGCTTGCATGTATACTATAGTTTCATCTAAGAAAGTTTTACTTCTTAGTATGGTTTTATGTAATTTTTAATCCACGAAATCTCAAGTTATGGTTTATTGTTTTATTTTTGTTTTGTATTTGTATTTGTAAATAAAACTAATTTAACTACCAAAGACGTCATATTTCTTTTATTTCACATTCTCGATTCAGTTTATTTTTTAACACTAGTCCTAATTTCCAATCAACGGAATAGTTTTTGTTTCTTATGATTAATTATCGGGGTTATTGTGTTTAATAAAATATCTGTTATTATTTTGGCATTTGATTTTTTTTCCATCTTCATATAAGCAAAACTATTGTACTGTGTTGGTTGTTAAATTTTTGGCATTCATATAACTATAGCGTCTTGTTAAGTGAAAATAGATATCCTACAATTCCATTGTGTATTAACCTGTGTTCAGGTATAAAATCCACCTAAATTTCGTTACCAGATACTTGATTATTTAAATATTTCTGTCTTTTAACGTGGAATCTTATCCTGATACCGAAGAACTATTATTCTTTGAAACAAAACTGAGTATACCACCTTTGTTTTAGTTAGATATTTCTAATTTAAGGCATTTTGAAGATCCAAAATGATCAAACATTACGTTTTCTATCTTCAAAAGGATTTTATTTAAAATTGAAAAATAATTAAACCTAACTGAATTTCTCCAAAGAATTTTGTATATGTTTTAACTACTCTTTTTTCAACAGAATCTTCTTAAATTAATAGAGATGTCTCTATAAACCTTTTTCAATTTTAATACAACGGCTTTTCTATGTAGACAGTTTACTAATTCCATGCCGTTTTTTTTAACTTGTAGATCACCTCTCTGCTTTAAATGAAATATTGCAAAGATCAGTTCGAAAAAACATATTTTCACATATTATATACGTTTAAAACCAGTTTAATGTTTAATATAAAAATTATCTAAAGCATAACAATTATTAAAATTGAACTAACTTACTCTTCCGGTTTTTATTTAATTGCGCTTATATAATAATTTATGTGCTTTATTGCATGTTTAATACGAGCTTTCAATTTATTTCTTGCATTTAATATAGTCTATCATAAATTACTTGCTGTTTGTGATAATTTTTAAATAGTAATCGTAAGTTTTTGTTTTTACCTTCGAGCATTATAATAAATTACTGAAAGATAGTATATGCAGCCGAGTTGAGCATATATGATGCAAATCTGCGCATATTTGATAGTTAGAGTTTGAATAATTTTGTGTATTTTGAGGCCTATTTTATTAAAAAATGTTTTCATATAATATGGCAGATGAACATGCGTTTATGGCGTCTATTTTTTTGAAGTTTTTGATCGTCAGAAAACAAAGGATGATTTATTGCATACAAGTTTCTACTGTAAACTGCGCTGATACCGGTACAAGTTTATATAATTAATGAATAGCGTATTATCATAAACAAAAAAAATCAGGGTATCTCTTTTAGTATTTCTATTTATTTTTTATTTTTTGTTATTTATTTTCTATTTACTTTGATTTAGATATTACCGAGATACTCTATTTATTGGTTTATTTTAGAATAGAGAATGATGTTTTCCAGAAAAGTTTAGTTTCTAGTAAAAATTATTGTTTTCTATTTTCTTTCTTGTAGAATGCTTTTTTTCTATAATCATCTTTAATATAAGATATTTTTATGTTTTTATAGATCGAAATATGCAAGAGTGCCACTTTTTTGTCTTGGATTCGTCTTATTGTCGTATTGTTTTCTACAATAAATCCTTCTATCCCCACCATTTATGCAATGTTTTTTAAATCATATTTTGTACTAAAATTCTATAAATTGGACATAGAAGTGGTTGAACTTAATTTACTATTTTGACAATTTCTTGCGGTATAAGAAATTTTACTACTATAGAACTCTCATCTACGTTTTAATAAACCAAAAATATTCACATATGATTGTATCAAAAATTTATGTAGGTTGGCTATTTTTGTAAGAAACAAACTATAGATTTCATCTGGTTCATTGGTATTTTAATATGACAATGATCTTATAATTTCAATATATACGAATTCTGTTAACAAGCATGCATTTTCATTTACGGATTGGTGAAAATAGACATAAATAATCATTAAAAAATCTTTTATCATTATTTTACAGACCCCTTTAATACAACATTATCTTAATTCCATTTATTTGTTCATTTTGTGAACCGATTATATATTTATGGTTTTCAGTCTGGCATCTATGGTAAAGTCTTAGATTAAGCTCAAGGTAATTGTTTTCTTTTGGAAAGTAAATGTTTTAAGAGGTACTGATCTACCATTTAAAGATTTATTCACATATTATCCGTAAAACTGCTGGGAATTGATTTAAATATATTCATATATATTTTTTTATGATAAACAAGATGATTTCTAGAAGGTTTAAATTTTATATGAGCAAGCATCGTCAGAAATACAAGTATCTAAAAATAGACGGTGTTATTATTTCATTTCCTTTCTTTATTTAGTTTGATTTGTTGTATTATCATTTTAAAAGAAGAAATACATTTATACAGCCGAAATTGTTTTTTAAATATAATTTAATTTTTGTTGACCAAGATTTTATATGAAACAAATTGTGAACTGTGTAATATCAGGATAAAACCGTATCATTAGCTTTTATTATCTCTATATTGATAAATCAAAATCAATATACTATATTCTATCAAGACTTATAAATTCAAGTGTGTTTCATAATCATGGAGTTTGAAATGTTACCTCGAAACAGCAGAAATATTTTTTTATTATATAAAAGTAATTTTTTTATATGTACTTTAATATGAGATTGGCTTTGATATAAAAATAAGAATAATTGTTTTATTATTCTTATAATAGATAAAAAAATTCGCTATTAATACGTAGATCTACTTTTTTTAAAAAAAATATTTGATATGTTTTCTTTCTTATATTTATTTTCATGCTAATAAAAAAATAATACTTGTTTTAGTAGCTTATAATTTTAAATCTATTTTTATTTTGCTTGAAACATAAAATTGATTGAATTCACATTAAAATATAAAAAATACCATTAATTCACTAGATATTACACTCACTGATTAAATCTTACATAATTTTATTTAAATTTCAGTGGATTTATCATCTATGTCATTTTATGTGACAACACAGACTATTTTTTTAATCGTGAAATATTTACGAATTTTTTAACAAGAAGCGCCTGTAAATTAAATATGCATACTAGGAAATTAAAAATAGGAAATAAGAACCTGAAAAAAACTATTAAATTATCATTCTAAATATTATATTGTAAATAACATTTAGCAAAATTGTATTTTTCTATAATAAAACCAGCATTTTTTTTAAGATTACATATATAATATTATAATTTTCTTATATTTGAAATATGTTGCAATATTTTAGTAGCAAAAGTTTTCGATTTTTTCTTTAGATTCAAATAAAATATTCAGTACAGTATTCAGTATAATTTTTGTTTTTTATACAATTTAGGAAATCTTCAAACTTGAATATGAAATATTTTGCGACATAATTATTCGGGAACAACGAATAATCTAGATAATAGAGAATTCATTGGAAAACAAAATTTTTATAAATAAAAAACATGCTGTTTATCTATAACGGCCAATGTGGATTAATTTATAGGATATTATTTCTTAAATTTAATATGTATAGTGTATTAAGGGGACGATTGTATTGACATATAAATATCAAGATACAATAACACAAGTGAACCTTAAGACTAAAAAATATGCATATAAAATCAACTCGCCAAATAAGCACCCAAAAGAATATACTCTTATCTAAAAGATTATATATATTTGTATTTATGTCTTCAAATTCAGTGTTCTATATAAGGTAAATAATTGACTTGATCAATAAAAATGGCACAATATTATTACTAAAAAAAACTTATAAAATAAAATTAAGAGAAATCAAAGTAACCATGCCTTCATGCACAAATGACGTTAAGTTTTTAAAAAATCCATTTTTTATTTATTAGATCAATATAAAATAGATAAAGAAGAATGTACATTCATATGCTTAATACATGTCACATTGTTACAAAATATTCACACCATGATTTTAAAAGATTTGCGCATGTATGAAGAACTAGTCAGTTTGTGACGAATTAATAAGCATTAAACGATCGAGAAACATCATATCTAATAACATTTAAACGTCTGCACTCAGTAAAAAATTCGTTTAAATGTTCATTGATCGCATTTATATACAGACACACTCAAATTGTTTTTACATTCTGAATTATATTTATATAATTGCAAAGCCAAATTAAATAGCTGATAGTGATGCAAACTAAGCTTTTATGATGTTTGTCTATTACATTTTTTAAGGTTTAATGTTTTTATTATGGGCATATAATAATCTGTAATAATATATAGAGTCAGTTTCATTTATGTTGAAAAACTTCATATACTTATAATACCATTTATGCGCCTAATAAATCCGCTCTTGCAGTTTATTTTCTAGTTGTTCTTCACCTGTATTATATTTGTTGTTTTTTTTTTGAAACGCTACATAAACAAAAGATGCTTTGTGTTTATATCATTTTTGCAGGTCCTTTGTGAATAATATTCATTTTTGTGTAAATACGCTCTGTTTTAAACATGCCTTTTTAACCATCAATGTTTCTTTTATATTGTCAGAGATATTATAAGATATTAATGACTTCTAAAATTGTACGTCTTTTATTTTTACTTATTTTCTATCACTTTTGTCCTGTTATAAATGATACGTATTTGATATTTAAAAATTTATTGGTATACAGGAATAGCAAATATAATTAATAATAATAATCAACAATAAATTTAATCTTTAAAATATAAATATAATAATGAATCTAAAATTTAAATGGAATTTATAGTATTATTTACTACATTCTGTATTAAATATTTTGAAGCGTTTTATTAATTGATAAAAATAATTTCTTTCTATGGTGATTTGATTGTATTAAAATAATTTTAATGGCCGTAAATATTATCCAATAAAATATAATCTACATCTGCTATTTTATAATTTGTTGATATACTTTAAATTCTATTTAAAAGTTGTAATAACAGAATTAGAATAAAATTGTAGCATCATTGGGATCTTTAGTCGGATATTTTCATCTTTTTATTGGTTTCTTAATTAAATTTACACGTATGCAAATTTTGAGATATATACGTAATTTAATTTGCAACGTTTTTAAATAGTTTAAAAATTTAACTTGTGATTTTTTTATAAAATTATTTTTTCATTTATGTATTTATATTTAAAAATTAATGATCAATTTAAAATACATTATTTTTAAAGAATTCTTGTAGTATATAAATTCCTAAAAAACCTTTCATTTATTTATAAGTAGATATTTCATTATTTCTAATTCTTTAATCGAGACAGATAGCTAGTTTAATTGATAAAACCAGGTCTACAGGAAACATCTATCCACATATTCTTTTATTCACTCTATGATATTATGTATAAATTTCGCATGTGTTAATCCACAGATTATGTAAATGTAGAGATTTTTAGCTTAAGGGTATTTTTAGATATTTTTAAGAATAATACAGTATTTCCTTAACTCAAAAGATCTACATCATCTATATTCAATTTTTAGCGGTATATATTTCAAAATTCCAATTCAAACCGAATTATACACGACGTGTCAATAATTTACAAAAACATTTATCTATATAATTTTTTTTATATCTGTGGGTGGTAAAGTAATTCTTCTGTTTGGAAATAATTGAAAAGTATGATATCGCTTGCAAAATATTAAATTCAAAAAGACAATAAAAGCTGTGCCCGATTTTTCTGACGATATCTTTCGGTTCAAACGTTTTGATGCAATGTACAAAATTGACAGAAATGTGCTGCCGTAAATTCTTATTTGAAAACAATAAGCTGCATTTTAGAAAGTTTGAATAAAATATGGGCTGATTCTTGTTTATATCAAATTTAATGTTTTCCTATCCTGTAACAGAACCGATGATATTGAACATACAATTTACTAAATTACTTAATGGTTTTCAATCTACAAGCTTGTTTTAAAATATGATCAATTTATCTAATACTATCGTAATCTAAATATTTTCAAGTTTTAACAGGATATAAACTAATATATTGGTATATGATGTCTTACTAAACGATATGAAATATAATTTTTAAAAGACATAATTTTGGCATAATCTCTTTCAAATTTTATCAAATGGATCTTTGAGGGCTTTAAAATATATGTATTTTATCATTATTGAAATATCAACAATCATTAAAAGAAAACTAACGATTATATTTTTTTATACGTTAAAATATTATAAATAGAGGTAGATAGAATAATAAAGATTCATATACCTACTAAAAATTGTATAAAACATTTACAATATAAATAAATCAGTAGTGGGCCTCAATTAAATTAGACAGCGTTTCCCATTAGGCTAAATTTTTTAAAAGAAATATTATTACATATTGTTTTTATACCCTACTGTGTATAAAAATTCAGTTTCTATCTATATTTAAAGTGTTGGTTATGTCATAATAATGACTTAAATCAGCGAGATTCACATCGACACAAATAAAACTATATTAATTTATATTTCATAATATAAAAATCTAAACAGATAATATTTTCAACCTCCAAGAGTTGGATCTTTAATTTATATATGCAAATTATAAAATGAATGATATCATGTGATTATTAGTGGATGGATATGGATGAAATTTATGGTACTTTTCTATACATAAACAGCCAACGAGCATGCATGTGAATTTTCTTAATATTTTGTCTTGATTTTGTCGTTCGCATATAAATTTAAGGTGATGTAGAACTAAACACAAATAATGATTACATTTCTTTGTCATTCGTAAACTAAAAATGCGCAAAAAAAATTATTATATGTAATTGGTCGTTTTTCCAATATTCGAGCTATATCATATACAAATAGTATATTAAAAGATGAAAAACAATAATGATGATTAAAACCCTTTTTTCGATAATATGGTATATAAATTGTCGATAAAATTAATTTACATTTAACTTTTTTTTGGGTATAAAAATTTTGATGGATTTTGTACTGACTCATTTATAATAACTTAAATAATTTAATTTGAACCCTACTTAAACTAATTGATCTTATTGTTTTTTTATAATGGTATAACGTATGTTTATTGAATTTAAATTAAACAATTAAACATTTCATTAACTAATAACCACTTTATAATGCTACATATTTGTATATTTTAATTGTAAGATCATATGATTCTTATCATAAAATTAAAACATTTATTATTTTATCTAGATAAATATTTTACGATTATTATATATATAACATACTTGATATATATTGGGACTCAATTTATGTAGATATTTATAATTATTAACTTTAATACTATCTGATTGTTATTTTATCCATAAAAACGTATTTTATGAAGAAACCCGTTGCAAAATAGCACCTATAATCTTTCATTGAATCATAATATGTTCATATTTTAACGCCGCAAAATAACGACTATTATTTATTATAAAGAATGAATTTCGCTATTTCTACAAAAAAATGATAGTTGAACAAATTCAATGTAAATCTATGCCTTTATAAACTTTTAAATATTAGTTTGGATATAATAAATTATAAGAAAATTCTGAAGGGATAAGCAAATATTCCAAACCTATAATGTTTACTTGTAATTATATTTATTTCTAATTTTTAGTTAAATAAAGTTTTAATCCGCAAAGATAGAGTCATAATATGCCGTTAATTCCTTAAAATTCAAACTAAATTGCGTTTTAAAAAAAGGATTAATGAATAAACGAAAATTTTTTGTATTCTTTTATAATTTATTTTATTTAAAATATGTTAATATTTGCTTTTTCGTTTTTTACTTGATCTGAACAAATGTTTTTGAAAGTATTTCATAAGAAATTACATGTTCAACCAATAAAAGAATAGTGCTTATTCGTGATAGGAATAATTTGTTTTTTTTTTCAGCAAAGAAATGCACTTTTATCCCATGTGTACGTAAATACTATGTTTAAAAATCTCATATGTTATTTTTGTGGTCAAATTGTAAAAAATTTCATGCTTAATACGTAACTAGATGTTAAATTAAAAAGATGTCCATTAGTTTCCCTTTATCGTCTAATTTTAGTATTCTAGTAATGAAATTATATTTCTAAGAAGATTATGATAAAAATAGGAGCTTATAATTTATAGTTGTGCTATTATTAGCCTAAAAAAATATAAAAAAAATTAGATACCAGCCCTAATGTTATAAAATATAAGCGATTTAATTTTTTTATAAATTTAAAATTGAGAAAATATAAAACTTATCTGCGTCAAGCTCATCAAAATAAAGTCAATAGAAGAAGGCATAAAATCACTCGAAAATCACTTATTAGGAAGTTTTAATATTGAACAGACTAGTTCCTCTATTCTGTAATATGATAAACATAATATATATGCTTTGAATTGTGAATTAATATTGCTATTATATTATTATATGTAAAATTTAAAATAAAATCTTTTCTTTACTTGATTTATAAAAATGCTATCGAGTAGATTTTACAAGCTTTTTTATGATTCAGAACCAAAATACATGTTAAGATGAAATCTTCTAACAAAAAATACTTATAACGAAAAATAAGTTTGGGTATATTAAATGCTCAATCTGTTATAAATTTAGAATTCCACTAATACCTCTAAGATTTAGAAATTTTTTTGTGTATAAATACTGTTCTTATTCAATAATAATGTGGGATAAATTCGATTTGAATTAACATCTAAAAATAATATAGTAATTTTCATATCTATTGAGACAGCTTAATTGGAACAGGTGTTGCTTTCTAAAAAATTTTACATTCACATTACACTGATATCAAAAAAACCAAAATAATTTTTATTTTGATAATATATTAGCTTCAAATCTTTGTAAATAAACATATACTCTTGGTTTTTAATTTTAATTTTAAGTTTATATTTTAAATAATTTTAAATAAAGCTTTCTATTTTTTAAAAAATATCAAACTTCAAAAAACAACAACTATGCATGATTAGGCTATCATAAATTAAAAGGATAAGTATTTTATATGCAAGTTATTGACTTAAAATATAAGAACGTTTATAATATCATCAATATGTTATTGCGTATAATTTATTATTCACTCATCTATATTTAAGCGTCAAACGGTACATTTTTTTGTCAGTTGATGTATAATAAAATAAGATATCAAATTATTTTTTATTTCAAGTTTAATCTCTTTCTATTTTTTCCATCTTTTAGATTAAGCTAGATATCGAGAGAATATAATAACTCCTTGATACATCTTACGACACATTCTCCCGATATATCCAAATCAACTGCACTTATTCTCTCGAATGAGATAAGTTCAAGTGTCTTGCTAAAAATAAAATTCAAAATATTATTTTTTTTAAACTTTAGATAATTTCGCTAGCTTTTTTTCTTCTTTATTAAAAAGTTGTCATGTTTATTTTTTAAAATTGTTAGTTCTTGCCTTTCTAAATTGTTCATTTTTTCCTAAAATCATATAGTATGATCACTCAAGATCGAAATTTTGTTTTGAAACAAAATTTATAAAATATAACCTATTTGATTTTTTTTATTGTAGTTTAAAATATTTTTAGCGTCTAAAATCATATATTACTGCCTTCAATATTTCTGATTCTGCAATACATGTTTTTTTATCATTTGTAACCTCTAGTGTTTTTTTCGATTTTCATTAACAATTGAAAAAAATTGTTGATCATTCAGTTTATAAATTTTATGTTTTTCTTCTGACAAAGGAAATAATATCTACCATATAGTGATGTAGCTTTATTTCAAGCCTGATCATATATAACGTAAACTGTTAATACGATAATGTTATAAATATAGTAAAACGATATTATATTACAATATTGTCAAATTTAGGGAATAGAAACAAAATATTGTAATCGATTAAACAATGAGATTCAGTGCTAAATTAATGCCTGTCTTATACAAAAGCTTATATTTAAAAAGACCAAACACTACATTTTTACATTTTTTTGTATTTATACTTATATTTGTTTTTTTTATTCCACACGAAAATTCTAAATCTAAATTTAATATATCAATAGGATGGGATTTTAAATATAATTGATATGCTGTTCTTTGTTAAAGAAAAAATAATATTACGTCGTGTAAATTCTTGGATTTAATATTTCATATGGCTAATCTTATTTTTACATCCATACGTATGCTTCTTCCTTGTGTTCATAGTTATAATTGTTCGAATTGCACCTTGTGCATATGCAGACCTTGGTATTTAAAACTTGTTTGGTCAACTTTATGCCTTTGAGTAAAGAAATCTTGTTATAAACAAACTTTAAATAGATATATTTTTTTTTATTCTTGTTAAGAATTTTACACATTTAATGTCCAAAATTATACGTGTATCTAAAAAATTATGATAGAAATTATGGTTCACTATTATGAAAACAAATCCATCTGAAAGGATTTCGGGGTATAAATTTATATATTTCTCGTATTTAGATACAGGCAAAATCAGTTAAAATATTGCAAATTTAGTGCCTTAATAGTTTTTTTATGAGCCTTAATATATTATCTAGAATGTGTAAATTGTAGAATATATAGCTTTTTAAAATTTTTAAAATCCTTTGTTGATTTCGAGTTTGTTTATAATATGTAAAGTTAGTTTATCGTTTGACGGATACCGAATATTATGAGCATAAAGTAACAGTTAGAATTTAAGGAATTTTAAATAAAATTTGACTTCCCGTAAAAAATTGCTATACAATAGAAACTATAAAGTTTATTTTATTTTGAAAGCAGAAATATGCTGTGTCTAAGAAATTTTTTTAAAGTATTGCATTTATTCATATTGAGGTTTCATCAACTAATCACAGTCAAAATATTTACCACACCTTGTATATAGAAGGTTGTGCCAAAAATTTTTGGTATTAACATAATAAGCTTTGCTTGTATAGTGTTTATAACCTCGTGAAACTAGAAGTAGCCGTAAAAGATATCGAATTGTGCAAATATTATGTATAGGAAATATTTACAGTGCATTAAGCAATGTGAAAATCTTTATAAGATTCTAGATTTTGTTGGTGGTATAAATTTTGATCTGTAATCATAATTATTTCATTATTATTTTTTCGTTTCTAAAATGATTAAACGCTCTGTGAGTACTTTTCACTTAATTTTTTTTTAAAATGTGATTTATAGATACAAAAAAATAATGATTACGTAGATATGTAGACAAAGATATTTTAAAAATCAAAAAAAATAATGGCGCAATGCATTGTTTTACGATAATATCATTCTTAATTATTTAAATAAAAAATATAGAAATTAAATAAAAACCGAATTTATAATATAAAGATGCAGCAAAAAACAGTAAAACGTGTAAAAATTTTTTTCTTTTTTTCAGTTTCTAAACGTATAAATGCGAAGATTAATATAGTATAGAAAAACATGATAAAAGGTTAGTAAAATAAGCGTTAAGCATTGGATATAAATAATATAATGAATAAGTAACCACCTATCAATCAAAATGAATATAACCGGTGATTAAATATGTATCCCTACAATTTATATTTTGTACGTGTGTAATCTTACCATTTTGAACCAATATAAAATTATAGATTTACTATTTCGCAGAAAATTACGGTTATTGCAATACTATTGAAAATTTAATGCGATGGTTTTATTAATAAATATAATTAGACACTTAAATTTGCTATGTTTTTTATTTTTTATTTGTACAATCTAAAAACATTAAAGTACAAACTATTGTTTTCTTTTTACCATTTTTGACTGTATAATTTATCATAGTTTATGCTTTATACAAAAATGTTATATATAATTAATTTTTTCAGGTAAAATATATATGTTGGGCATTCAAAACGAGCTTTTTACACAGCAAAAATATTAAAATATTTTTTTAATATTATATACAATCGTTTATTAAAAAAATATATAGAGAGAATATCACTTATGCTATGGTAAATTAATATTTAATAAGAATTAAGCTCTGTATAATTAAATAAAGGTTAAAGGGCTGGTTTGATTTTATGGAATTCAATGCAAAAATTTATTATTGTGTTCTTAGTTCGCGAAATTATCCTATAATTTTTTCATAAACACATTTCCTTTATCTTTTTAATTTGCATTATCTTTCTTTAATTCAATCAAATTAAAATATATTGAACATAATTTAAACACAACATCTTAACAATTTAATTAAAAATTAATGATTTTTTTAATATTTGATTACGAATTAGAGTTGTTTTGAATACTTATTTTTCTCTTCTCATATTAATGATTTACTGAATACATCCAATAAATCCAATGGTAGATGATTCTGTTGCTATTTTATATATGTTTTGGCTTTAATTGATTTTTCTTGTTAAGGCTTGGCTATTCTTATTGCTTATGAACCATAAATAAATTTTAATTTGATATACGGCCTATTTCACTGAGGGTGTTTCTGTAGTTTTTAATTCTAAATATTATGTAATATTTCTATTAAATGTATAATTTAATAATTTATTAGACTTCTTACAAAATGCTGATTTCAATCAACGCGTCACTACATATCTATATAATCAAATGTTTTTTATAATATTGGTATATATTTTTCTTTCATATATATCATATTGATAGTTTATTTATACTGTAAATTTACCAAACACATAGCGGAAATCTTATTTGACGTGTATCTGCATTTTATTGACATCAGAATATTATTTTAGCCCATTATAATATATAAGGTCAAAAAAAGTTATATAAAATATTATTTGTGTATTTCTATTAATATTTTAACTAACCTCCCTAAATATCTTTGACGTTAGATAAATGGACTGAAGAAAACTGTTATTTTTAAAATTCAATGTACACCTGGATTTAATTATAATTCAAGATTTGTTTTTTCTCGCATATTCTAGGTTGAAATAAAATACTTTCTATTTATAAAAATATTGAAGAAACAATTCTTGTAAAATCAATCTGTAAAATATATTTATTTTATTCAACCAACTTCTATTATGGGAAAATCGAAAAATTGGAAATTGTTATATATGTTATAAATAGAATTTAATAGCAAAAATATTATATTAAATATTTTTTGCTTTCAAATTAAGATTAAACGGATTTATTATACTATTTGAGGCAATGATCTGTTTAGTCTGTTTTGCGATTAAATTAGTTTATATGTTCAAAACAAAATTTAATTCGTAATATATTAAATTCGATCTTTTTTTGTTGATGTTTAACAAATTGAAAAAGATTAAAATTGTTTTTAATCAAAAAATCAGACAAAAAATCACATAAAATTTAAGGAAGAATTATCTTTTTTGCACACGTTAATTTAAAACAGAAATCGGACCGGTTTTTAAGTAGCTAGACTTTGAATATTATACATCTATATCAGAAACGAAGTTTATTGCCTTAATATGTATAATGGAACAAATAGTTCATTTTATAATTATATACTTCTTGTTTATAAAAACTTATCATATTTTGTTAGTAAAATTATTAGAAATAAATCAAATTTATGCTTTAAATAAAATTTTATGTAGTTATGCTGTTTTTTGCTGATTTAAAGTGTTTAGAAGTTTTGAATATAATGTGTTGGAGTATTTATAACAATGTCTCATTGTATTTGCGATATTTATAAATTCATTTGCGATAATAAAATAAAAATCATATGTTCCTTTACAATGTTTCAATAAGGCGACATTTTAAACTTTACGTATCCGTAGAGATTGAACAGATTTAATTGTTGTAATTAAATGAAATTTGTAGTAGGTTGCAAATAAATTCAATTTCTCTACAATACTATGTTTTATATTCAATCACAACAGCGAATAATGCGAGGGAACATAAATTTAGTCAATAATATAATTACCCTCTTTTATTCGTCGTAAATCGACAAAATCTATCAAAGAAAATGTATGAACGACTTTTAAACGGTTACTTTAATAAGTCTTTGTAGTTTTTTAGAAATTTATTTTTATGATAATAAAAATCAAGTTTATTATAGATTTTGTGTGTGTTTTATGGCTTTATTAATTTCAAAGAATTTTGCCGTCAAAAAGATATGAAAAAATTTCATTGCGCTATTTTAAAACATTAAATGACCAAATAACTTTCGATTGAGATCCTAAAATTGCTTGGTAATTTGCATAAACTGGAATATGTTAACGACAGCTAAACCCCTAAAACAGATAGTATTTGTTACGAATCTAAATCATTTATATTGTATAAATCATCTTAGGTACATAAATGTTATTATACATATATTCCTTGCTAAAAGGATGGTTTTTGACGTAAAAAACTATACATACATAGTAATAAACCCATGAATAACAGGATATATAATATACGAGAGCTTTTGTGATTAATTAATCCTAAAAATTATATTTTAAAATATTACATAGTCATTATGGGATAAGAAAGAAATGTGGATGAACGATTTGTATAATGCTATGATAAATTACGTTTTTTATATATAAATATTGTCTGTATGCTAGAGAACTAATATATGGTATATTTAGTAATGTTACATATTGTAAAGTTAGATTTAGTCATATAATACTTATAATGTAGCAATTGTATTAGAACTTTCATGATTTTTTTTTATTTAATGATTACGAACCCTCGCAAAGATAATTGATTTGTCAAAAATAAAATTGTAATAATTAGTATTAAATATAATATTCAGGTTTTAAGGACGGACCTAAACGTATACTTTACCAAAAAACCTTAATTTAAAACTTTAATTATATTAAATTATTTTTTAACGAATATTGTATCATTTTTAAATTAAAATTTACGTTAATTAGCTAGTTAAATATATAATTTGTGGTTTTTTGCTTATTATTTATATAATCGGTTACAATTAGAGTTTAAACAAATCATTTTTAGATTAAGTGGAACGCCTAGCTTCTATAATACAATATATATTATATATCATTATATGTAATATGTTTTGAATTTTACAAAATTGTCAATGTATTATTCAAGTTTTCACCATTATTTAATCCTTTTAAAGTATACGATCCTGATAATGCTGTCTATTTTTTAAGACATGGATAGATTATTTTAAGCCCGCAAAATAAATTTCAGAAATTTTTTTATTTCTCCTGGTCTTGCATTTTTTTGATGATTTATTTATTATATTAATTAATTCAATGTCTTCATAATAAATTATAGAGTTTAATGTTAAATGAGTCAATTCATATCGAAAAGATAATTCTGTTTCTATTTTAGATCTCCCTGTCAAACTCAGCGCCGCTTTAGGAATTTTTACTGTTTTAAACGATTTGAATGAATTTATTACGAATTTAATCATACTATACAATTTTATTTATTTTTACTGGGGTTTTAATTTTCTTTTTATCGATTTTATCTATTTAGACGTGGTCAGCCCATGGAAATAGTGCTTAATTCCTTGATGCATCTTTTGACACCTTACGCCGATCTATCTTAATCCGATGCTCTTCTTCTCATAAATGAGATGATTTAAAGTGTCTTGTGTTGTATGAGAGCTTGCCTGTATGCGTCTACTTCGTACGGAATTTTTAACTCATACTAGTACAAATCACAATAATAAAGATTTTAATACCACCTTTTCTATTTATATGCAGATTAATCAACATGAATATTTTTAACACATAAAAAAAGAGATTTCGGTCTGATAACACTTTTCTACTTTTGTTAATGGTAGAAAATGAATGCTATTGTGATATTCATCTTTGAAAATCAAATAAAATTTCTAATTTATATGATAAATGAAAAATACTATTATAGATAATTATTCGACATATTTCAAAATTTAGTTTCATATTTATGCTGGTTTTTAAATTGTTATCCAAGAGATAAAACATTTATATATTCTAAACGTATGAATAGATGTATTTTCGACAAAAGAGAGAAATTACAGATGCGATTGTTAAAAAATAAATTTATAGTGCTTATTTTGACCTTTTGAATTGTTTTTATTATAAAAATACAATATAGACTGTATTATCGTGTTAATTATAATAAATTCAATGGTCATATGTTTAAAAATTTTTAAGTAAGAACAAACTGAAGCCAAATCTAGAAATCGAAGATAATTAATAGAATGAATTACCATACATTTAAATGCACAATATGACTATAAATTGATCCGTATTTTCATTTTAATTTATTGGGAAAGGTAGTGGTTAAATGTGTCTTTTCAACGATATATTTTTTAAGCAAAATTTACAATTTATTACAAATCAAAACCATTAAAAATTTAAGTTTAGAAAATTTTTATAATGCTAGATTCTTCTAGATCAACATCTTATAATAATATTGTAATTTAAAATAATTAAAATGTGGATAGCATATTGAAAATCAAGATAAAAAGTGGATATAGAGCTTATTTAAATAACAAATAAAACGGGAAAAATATGTGTTTTAATTATATCTAAATAATTTTAAACTCAGAAATCATACATATTATCCATTATTGTGTTCTTTTTTTCAGGGTATAATTATCTAGTTAGAATATTGCTATAGCAAAAATAAAAAAAGCAGTCAGAAATATTAAAAGGTATGAATTTCTGCATCATAAATCTAAAAACTGTATAGATATTTGTTTTAAGCGTGAGCTGGTGTGTATAAATATACATCTTGAATAACATATATTGTAATAGTTGTGCAATCTTATCCGCGTATTTAAAAAATTATACTATACTATATATAAATCGTATCTTAGCGGTGTAATATGTGCATCAAATTGTTAGAATTGCAAGCAATAAGATTTTCTCTCGTATTGGTAGTCATTTTCACAATTAGTATCAACAAGATGCTAAAAAATCTACACATTAAATAGCATAGTATATTAAAAATTGTAAAAACAATAGAATTCTTACCTATAATAGACCAAATGCATTTTGTTACGAGCGGAATATTGTATAAGATAGCTTTTGAATAATAGTATATTATATCTCAAAGATATATTGTAAATTCATCTATACTAAGCATAAGTAAAATTATTTATCGAATTTAGCGGTGTTTTACTGCTTCAAAATGCACAAAAAACTAGCATATTACGAAAACTTATGCATTTTGCCTTTAAAATAGGCTACCTTATGTTTATTATATAATTTTTTTAGATTTGATGAAATATGCATACATCAAAAAACTTATGTACCAATAATAAATCCCATAGAGCCAATGATTCTGCCTTCAATAGCTACTAAAATACGAGAGACAAAATTTTTATCTTATGTGTGTAAAAGATAAAAATAAAATTTTGATACAAAATTCGCACTGTTTATATTTTGTTTAAGATCTCTATTACATATAGTTTATTATATATTAATGAAAAGAGTAGTAAAATATAACTTAATATACATTATATTATAGAATGTAATCTTGTTTAAAATATTGATTTGTGTAATAATATTATTTTAAAGTACATCAATAAAATCAAACATTGTCTTCAGAGATTAGTAAAATCAAATCAAATTAAAAATAGATGTGTACAAAAATATGCGATATTATTTATTGCAAAATCGTGATAAAATTTGAAACAAAACACACCATTATAAATTTAATTAATATACAGTTTTTTTATAAAATTTTCGAGTTATATTATATAGATACCAAACAAATAAAAAGGATACACGATGTTATAATATTTAAACTTTTATTCGACGATGGCTCTGATATTTATAGTAAAAGCCAACTAGGGTATGTATATAGTGCTTATCTTGCAAATTAAAATTCATTGTTAACAAATCTTTTAATTCACTATATTACATTTATGTTTTCTTTTTTAATTTTAATATCTGCACTACAAACCGCCTTTATCTATTTTATTTTATACTTAAAAATTATATATAGCTATTTACAACTATTTCAAGTAAAAAAATTGGCCAAATGGCAAAAAAAATAAAATTTTGTTTTTAATTTTTTTTTTAATTATAGACATATCTACATCAAAATATAAAAAAACTCGTTCGATTGATCTATGATATAATATTATTTTCATATCAGAAACACATAACAAGTTTGTTGTCAATAATAACTTAATCTATGAATTATCTAATTTAATATTTTTAAGCTATAACATATTTGAAATAGTTCAAAATTTAATGGACGAAAATCTTAGCACAATGCTACTATAGGCATTCTATATGATTTTATAAGTATATTACATATGATCTAAAGATACTTTTAATGTAGATTTCAGCAAAAAAATACATAATTTGGTTATATTAATGATAACTGGATTGATATTCTTGCCAAAGCACTAAGAATGTTTTATATATGTAAAAACAATAGTTTTTTTGTATTATTTCTATATATGATTGATAAAATGAAATATAATATATATCTTATGTTATATAGTAGCTGTTTAATTATTTATTATCCCATATTTTATACTTATATATTTTGTCAAATTATTATATCTTTTATCTAAAATTTTTTTTTATATGTAGAACATAAGCTTTTATACATAATTTATAATCCGTTTTCTTTGTTTTTATATCAGTTTATAATTCAAAATATGTGAATAATATTTTAGCAGAAATATTAAAGGGTCTAAAAATCATCGCACGCAAAACATTATTAAATTTCGAACTCGTCTTATTGTCGTGACTACAAATATACAGAAAACAATATATAGTATATAATTAGTAATAAGATTTTGGCCTTATGTATTTTATTTATAATGACTCTTAAACAACTTTACACATTTTCAGTAAGCAAGGGAAGGTATGCAGCCAACATTAAAATAATAACGATATTTACTTGTAGAAAAAAAACAAAAAAATACTCACTATCATCAGACTTGTTTATAACTGAACAAAAAGAAAGAATTTTGTCAGACATTAAATATCCAAAAGATTTTTCTAATCCGATAGCATTATGTTGTAAAAGAAAATTTACTTTGTATAATTGACACATAATATATATTTATATACCTTTCCACGGCACATTTTCAGTAATTATCAACCGGAAAAAGTTATCCAATAAATTAAGAAGATAAGAAGCATTTCAGTCTTCACACTAGATTTGTTTATTTTATTGGTACAATTTACTTGGAATGGGAGAAAATACGACTTTGAACATTTTAGATGAATTTTGCGCATTTTTATATGCCTTTTACAGTTTTATTTCGATTGAAAATAGAAGCCTAGATTTAAACGAAAATTTTGCTTTCCTTCAAAACACAGTTTTTGTAGCGCCGTCAACTAAATATACATAAGCAACTGTCTACAAATATTTAAAGAAACGTATTTTATTTTTAACTAATAAAATTATTTGTAGAAAATAATGAATCGAAGATTTTACTAGATTTTGTATTTAGTTTAAGAATTGATATAAAATATTTGCCATTCAAAATAGAAACTATATCGCATATTGTTTTTATACTAAAAAAATAAGCGAAATAAATCATTAAATACTTGTCTAAAACAAAATCTTTGACTTAAAATTTTTTCAGCAAGAAAAATAATAAAAAATTGAATTAATGATTATAAAATTTGCAAATGATCAATTTGGATTTCCTATGATGTAAAATTGTAATCTAGAATATTAAAGAATTTTATGCCTATTTATTGACAAGTAATTCTTTAAATTATAATGTTGTTGAATTTTTACGTTTTTCTAGATCTTTTATCATAAATATTTTCTGAACGCATATTATATTCTCCGTTATAATATATTAATAATTATCTTCTATACTGATACTATGACAGAGTGATATATTTACATCAATGTTTAAAAAATATTCATATATACAAATATACTCGCATTATATTTTTTAATTTTCTTTTTATAATAATATTTGAATATTTTCTTAATATTATATCATGCTTTTTAAAAACTGAAATTATAAAAAAATACAGGTATCTAGGGGACAAACATCGACCAATTTTTATTATTTGAAATTATTAAGTAAAAATAGAAGAAAAATAAAGAAAATGTAATTAAAATAATATAATTGCATAAAACATTTGATTTGAATATTTATTGATGCACAAGTTTCAATAAAAGTATCATGTATGTCAAGCAAAAAATCACGCCTCAAAACCTTTCAATATACGTCTAAAACACACAAGAAATCATTTTCAAGTATTTTTCACGATAAAAAGTTTATATGTGCTACTACTTATGTTGCCACCTTAAATTCCATTATATATAGCATATGTTATTTAGTAGCAGCAAAAAATATTATATGTCATATGATATTATATTAACGTAGAAAAAATAAATTATCTTAGATGCATTAAATTCAAATTGATATATTATATCTATAAATTCTTAAACACAATATAAAAAAGTTTCCTAGTAGATTTTAGGTTAATGTAAAATATTTTTCTATTTATAATATTGAAAGATTCATAAAGTAATAAATTTAACACATTGAGCATGCAAATAATACATCTATTACTAAAAAAAAATAATTAAAGGCTTGCTAAATTGCAAAAATATAAAATATTGTTTTTATCGTTAGATCATTATATAATTTGTTTATTCTCTTTCGAAATCAGTATATTTGAGATTTTTTAATGAGAATAGGCTGTGTTTTGAGATTAGAATTTAAAAGATATAAATTATATTTTTTGATAAAATCTTGTCATATTATTATATAAAACAAGCCTAAGTGACTTTTTTTTTTATAATTTACATGTATTGTATATCATATTAGTATAAAAATTATACTTAAATAGGTTGTATTCAAATGATAAAAAGGTGAAAAGTTGCGAATTATTTGACATTTGAGTCATTTTAATTTGTTTTGAAAAAGATATTTTTTTGAACTAAAATTCGCATTTTTGTAGCATTAAGAGAGAGATAATCTAATTATAAATAATATATATCTAATTTATTAATTTTTAGCGGCGAGTCGCATTTATAATAGTTTATGCTGTCTATATTATCACAAATTTATGTAAGATGATATTAAAAATGTAATATATCAGATTTTATATATAATATACGCAAAAAAGTATATTTTATAGTATTTTATGTGGTCTTTACCAGATATACTTAATGTAAAAATTGTTTTCGATTGTATATATTGTTTACAATTTACGTTTTTTGTTGCAAAAAAATATCAATCATGCGTTATATTACTAGTTTGATCATAAAAATGCATTTTTTTCTAGTGTTTTTGCACTCTGTTCATGCAAAAACACCAAAAAAAATGCCTAAAGTTACTGGTATGATTAATCTATATTACGGATGTTGTAATAATTTAGATATAAATATATCATTTTTAATTATTATGGTAATTCAAATCACCCAAAAAAAACATCTCATATAAAGATAACTTTTTAGTATTTGCCCGATAATGTGTAAATTTACGTTTGTAAAATTCTATATATATCCTAGGTATATGAGAAAAATTAACAAAAAGCTAGAAGAGGTAAATATGTAAAATATTCATACAAAATGTCAAAAAATTGAATTTAATCTTATCTTATCTTAAAATATGATTTTATAAAAATATATTTTTTTGCATTAGCGGTTAACTATATGAATTATACATATTAACTCAATACGCAAAGCCTCTTCTTGCAGAGACTTTGTTACTGTCATATTTTTATTAAAACAATCGCAATCAAAACGAGCGTAATAATTATCTTGAATTTAAAACTTTTAAATTGATTTTAATCCAATAAAATTCTGTTTTTTAGAACATAAAACTCGTTTTTTTTTTACAGTGATAGTTAATAGAGGTTTTATATTTTAAAACTTATTTAAAAGGCACTTCAAACATAAATAACTCATATGTATATAAAATTACTGTCTTTGATTTTTTTAACTGCAATATGTTCTAATACTGCACTAAACATGCTCAAATCTTAAGAAATAAAACAATTGAGAAAAAATATTTATAATGCATATTTACACAAAATATAAATTTTTTTAAAACCGTTTTTGTTCTTATGAATTTTCGCTCTTTAATTTTGATGCAGAATATATAATGTAATGATGGATATAAGATACAAACAGATCCGTAATACTGGTTTACAATAGTAAAGCTAATAAAAAATGTACAAAAAAAAATTTTAGGTTTTTCATGCTATACTTTTAATAAAAAGAAATTTATTTTTTCATATATTTTATTGCTAAAAACCATATGTTTGTCTTTAGAAACCTTTTTTTATATTTTCAGTATCTCCACTTCTTGTAAATCTTTTACGAAAAATTTTCTAATTTATAGATTTGTTGTTATGTATTGTACCAATTCATTTTTTTCAATTATTGCTTCTTCTTAAGAGGGTTTTATGCTTTATAATAGTTGATTTTTATTATTTCGATTGCGAAAACCTTTTAATTTAGAATTATATGCTTTCTTTTTCTAATATGAATTTATAGCCTGAATTCAAGACTATTATTATATTTTGTAATAATATTATCACAAAGATTGCAACCTTACGATAATCGGACATAAAACTACATCAAAATTTGTTTGCTATATTTTAATCTACATTTTCATACATCATTGTTGTGTGACTACAAATATATATATAGTGTGACAATATAATCTTATATTTAAATCTATAAGCATTCTATTCAATTTATTCTTATCGAAAAAGAGCGTATTAGATGCACCTGAAAAGCACATGTCGATTATTATGTGCTTTATTATATTACTGAAATATAATAATATGTAAAAAATAAGCTTTATTTTGCGCTGTCAAGCTTTTTAATATAAAAATATTATATTTAATGCCTGTTAATAATTTATAAATTTGTATTCTTTTTTCAGCTAAGTTACTAACAAATATTCAGGTTATTTTTTATTGTGATTGTTCACTGTCAGTATCGCCAACAGTTCTGACATTTTATGTTATTATAGTTAATTGGAATGGTAAAATAAAGTTTGTGCATATTTTAAATTTCAAGCCATTGCCTTATTAATACAAAAAATATAATGTTTAGATTCAATGCAAACTTTTGTGCCATTTTTCTGCCGAAAAAGATTTATAAATCTATCTCTAAACATAGGATCTATACTTATAAACGAATAAAACGTGTATTAAAACTTTTAAAACACAAACTACAAAAAATTTCTGATGAAAAAGGAATTCTCATATTTGCTCGATATATCGTATTGTCTTAAGTATTCTAAAAATGTAAATTTTACTGTTCTTTATAATAATTGATAATTTTATTGTTTATATACACGGTTTAGGTGCTGATTTTGGAATGTATTAGACAAAAATTCAGACTTATATGACGTAAAAATGTTCTGCACTATAACTTTGTATAAACCTATTTTATATGCATAACATTTTACAAATATTTTTCCCTTAGATGATGATTTCTTGTAATAAATACGATATATGCTATCAAAAAATACCATAAACTTGCAAAAGGCTACATAAAACTATAGAGAAGTCCAAATACGCACACACGTCCATAGCCGATCTATGGATATTTAAACGTTTTGTAAATTAATCAATAGAATATATATCGATTTTTTTATACTGATAATTGCAATTTTTCAGTTTATTTTTTTTTTCAAATAACAAATTTTTGCTTATAGAACTAAGAAAAATCTAATATATGCTGTGTCTACACGCGCAAAGGCATATTTTACATGTTTTTCTTATTTTATTCCTAGTATATAGAAAATTACTATTATGTGGTATTTTGTATAACTAAAAATGTGTCATTATATTTCATTATAATTTAAATTCTTGAAAATTCGCAATATCAGATAGAACTACATTTTGCTGATAATCTATACACCTATATTACAATATTCTTTGAAAAAATAAACCTTTATTTTTTTTATAAAATTAGATTAGAAGACTATGCTATTTATGTGTTTTTTTATCATATTTGATAATCCTATTATTCAAAAAATAAAAAAATTTCATTTTTAGCTGTAATATACAATATCGAAAATTTTATTTTTAAAAGATAAAGTTTATTTTAAAGTATTTTTTTCTGTGATATATTGACGAATCTTGCATGATTTGTACATCTTTAATTTTATTTTGCAATTTTATTCTTTTTATGTTAATATGTACGGTATAAAAATCAGGATAAATGAACTACTACTGTATAACCATTAGGATTCTTTAAAAAAAAAATCAAACGTAGAACCCAATTTTACCTATAAAAAGATATAAATTGTACATTTGACTGCCCATCATACACGCAAATCTATATTTTTGAATTTAATCAAATAAGTTTTAAATATTTATATGCTGGTGGACATTAATATTGCCACAAAAAATTATCTTGGTGCCATACAAAAATGCGCTACCTTTTATCTTTTAAGTTATATGGCCGATTTTACATAAGATTACAAGAAATATATATAGAAAGGGTTTTTATACGTTTTGAACTTACAATAAAAACATTTTTCTAATGATAATTACCATTGCCTTTATATATATCTCAATCGATTATTTACTCAATCATCTTCGTAATATCTCTCATATTCTAGAAAACAAAAACAAGTATTTATCTTGTAGTTCATAAAACAACAATGATACACCGGATGCTTTTAGATGGCACTATAATAACCAATATTTAAGTTAGTTTATTTGCCGCATTTTTTTGTAATCATAATATTTCTTGACTTACTTTTTTTACGTGATTTAATATACAATATAAATATATTTTTATATCATTAGAACTTTTTATATGATATCTAATTTTTTAAAGTGCTTTTCGATGCTCATTTGATATGATTTTTTGGCAAATAAGATGTCAGAAACTAATGTATTCGGTACTTTATAACTTGTTTTATAACTTTATTATATTTAAAATAAGATTTTTTTAGCTAAAACACACAACATGTGATTTATAAATCTGCTATTTGAAATATATTGTTTGAAAATAATTTTTGCATATCTTACATATAATAAACTATATGTATACTTAAATTCGGCTAATTTATGTTTCATATGCTTCACATTATATTTTGAAATTATAATAATAATAAAACTAAAGTCTTCATGCTTTTACCATTAAATCGTTTTTTATAATCAAGAACTCAAAATTAACATCTATTAATGATAGCTTAAGTCTTAAAGGGCAAAATGATGTAATAAACTTCTTAATACAATATACTTATTTCTAATTTTCAATATTTCTTATATCCTATTACATTTTTACAGTCAACAATTTGGAATAATAATTTTGTGCCCAAGGCTTAGTTTTTTATACTTTAAAATCAAAAAAGTATGCTTTATATATAACCTTCAAAAATTTTTATAAAAGTAAACTACAGAATATAATGCCCTTGAACTCATTTTAAAAGATAAATCTATAATTATTTAGCAAAAAAGAGGCATTTATATTATTATAATATAGTTTATACACATAAAATCAAGATTTTTATCGTGATTTCTGTAATTATGATATAATGCAATTTCTTTATGTGTGAACCTTCTGATATTTGTTTAGTTTTAAAGTATTCACAACAAAGAATATTATATTTTGCTATTTTTATGTATTTAAGCTTTGAAAATTATTTCTTTTTATTTTTCGTATAATGCATTACATTTTTTTCGCCTAATTGATATATTAAAAGCTACTTGCATATAATAATATCATTTCATTTATATTATAGCTTTTTAGAATCATCAAACTGAAATTATGGCAAAAAAAATTAGTTATAAAATTTAAATATAGTAAAACAATTTAATATTAATACTGTTGAATTTTAATTCTAATAGCACGGTATTCGGTGTATGTTTAATTTCCACTATTATTTTACACTTCTTATATATAAACAATCAATAGAACGTTTATTTTTAGCCGTTTATCGATATATAATTTACATTTTAAGAAACAGCTACAATTATAACTTATAACCGATAGTATATGTAAGTGACTATATGAATATTTTTTTTGCAATAGATAATCAAATAAATCTAAACAAAATGTAAAAAAATTGTGTTTATAAGATAACTTTGACAAATAAAGTTTTAAATACATATTTTATAATATAAATATACAATTCATGAAAATTAAACTAGAATAATATCTTCTGAATGTCGAATGTTTTTCAATAACTAAATAGAATTTTTTATTGAAATTCTTCCATGCTTTTTAAAACATTCTATTTCTTATTTTCTATTATAATTTGTTCATATTTAATGGAACTTTATGGTTTAAATTTATTAAAATCATTCAAAGATTAGAAATCGTAAAAAAAGATTGTTTTAAATATAATTGTATCATTTTTTAATCATATTAAAGTTTTAATTTTGTATTTTATTCAAAATTTTTAATCTTTGCATTTATGTATCTACAATTATACAAAACACAATATTTTAAATAGCGAATCTTAACAAAAGTTTTGAAATATTTTAATTTCAGCAAGTATGCCACATCCAGCAAATAAAATATTGTTCCGAAGTTTTGAATATAAGAATTTCCCAAGAAAAAATGAAAGCAAGTCGAATTATCCTACATGAAGAATAAATCCAATATTTTAATATAGTTAGAAGATATATTTCTAAGTATATTAGCCTTCAACCTCAAAATTTTATATTATTTATGTTTCTCCAGATATGAACAGTCTATTTTGCCTATAATTTGTTGAAAGAATTCAAATTTCTAAAATTTCACGCAAACTAATATTAAATCGAAGAAGAGTCTAAAATTTGTGTATTATATGGAGGTATTTCATGAAAAAAATTTAGAATATATTATATGTCTCCGCATGTCATCTACACTTTGAAAATCTATATAATTATAATATGATATTTATAACCGGCGGATGCGGAAAAGGCCTTGAAGCGAAGTATTTTGATAAGAGAAGAGTTTCCGAAAATGATGCATTATGACAGAATATAGTAAATAGTAAGATTTTCTTAGGAAAGAAGAAATATTCTTCTAAAAATTTCGAAAAAAGATAAAATACAATTCCGAAATAAATTAATTATCATACTTTTCAAATCATAAAATGTGGCGTTAGTTTGCACATATCATTGTCAAAATTTACATTTTAGAAATTTTAGATTTATATCATGGAGCATGTGATAAATCTTGTGTTTTATTCACGCATAAATAATGTCACATGCAAGATATTTTCGAAGGATATAAAATATAATAAATCTACTGATGTTTTATTTATATAATAAAACAATATATAGACATTAATATTATATATAGCCGCAAATCTGGCAGCTCTTGTTGAATTTTAAAGAAGTATTATATTTTGACATTTATTATCTGAAAAATACATGTGTACCTGATCCAAGCCGGTAGATAAATTTCAGATTTTAATATAAATCATACATATGTCCACGATTTATGCATCATTTTTGCCGCAAACCATATAAAAATTCTAAAAATAATTTTGAAGCTATAAGATTGAAGGTGGTTGTAGAAAAAGTCTTTTTCATAAAATCTTGTTTCTATATTTGATTTATCAATAAAAAGAATTCTTAACTATAAAACTTTTGCATATTTATATAAAAAATTGTTATAGTATACATTTAGCATATCAATTATCACTAAACGTATTATGTAAAAAAGAATAAAAAACTAAAATGTTATTTGAAAAATATAAATTTAATTATATAGCACTAAATATTAAGAAGCCATAGAGTATTTTACAGATGTAATACTTAATGTGCAATATTTTAACATTTGGTGGCATCATTATGTCAGTTGTAATATTTCAATATAAAAAATATCGTTTCGATTCTTTTAAAAAAACTTATAAATATAATAATAAAAATAAAGAATTAAATTCGAAAACATAGAAATCTGTATAAATCAATAGAAAGTATTTTGGTGATTATAAGTCTTTTCAAGATTCTTTTATAGCACATATTAAATAGAAATAACGCTGTCAAAGCCCTTCGATGCATATGTTAAATCAACTTTATCTTTTTTAAGGTCATTTTTAACTAGACATGATATATTATAATAACTAAAAAATATATTCTTTTATAAATTTAATAATAAAATTTGTTCATATCGGATATCTAAACTCTATTAAAATAATATAAATACTTAAATTTGGCAAAAACTTATTTTTTTCTTCTATTTTAAACAAGCTTTATCTTGACAACGATTTTAAGATGTAAAATAAATATTTTTAAAATTCGGTTTTTATAATTATCTAATCTGAACGTAAATAATGCACTATTTCTATTTTTATTTCGGTTTAATTTTGTGTTATTCAAAATAAAGCATTTTTTTACCACCCTCATTTTATTTTTCAGAACAATTCGAACCTTCTATTATAATTTAATGATCAAACGAATGAGACTTATTACTATCTTATATGTAATAGATCTCTATTAACAACAGAAAGCAATATATTTTTTTTATTGTATTTCTGACTACACTTTATATAACAAAAAATATGATTACTGCCAAGTAATTATATATATCATTTGGAAGTAATTGCCAATATCATACAAAACATGTGACAATATTATATAATTAACGGTTAACTTAAAAAAATATTGCTTATGATTCTTCAGTAATGATATATGAAGCCAAGTCTGTTCATTTTCTAGCACCTTTATTTAAAATAACAGTAAAAAATACATCACACAAAACAAATTAAAGTGAATATAACAAAATAATGCCTAAAAAATGTAAAGAATAACAAGTTTCAGATCTAATAATATGATCTGATCAAAGTATTTTGGCATTGTATTATTGTGTGGCGAAAAACTACATAAATATTTTTTATATGCTTTTCATATGTATTTTCTGCCGTAATAGCTTATGCACATTGGTATTATTCAGTAATAGTATATATTTATACCTATTTCAATGGCATTTTTACTGTATGTTAAAGCCGTTAAATACAATAAAAATTGCAGATTTGGTTTTTCAAAATTTTATGTGGATCAAAATTGTAATTTCTAACGATATTTATATTTTTTAGGTTTGTAACATTTATACATCCGATTTATTGGGTTTAAACAATTTATTATAACATCGATTACCAGTTTTATGTATAGTTTTTATCTTAATATGCGCTCTGATTCGCCTATAAACTAACGGAATCGACTATGGTATGCATTATATATGTTTCTTCCCTTATGATAAAAAAAAAAGAAAAAAACAAATAATAATTAAGGCCTTCAAAAAAGTAAAAATAACATTTTTACTAATATAAGCATTTTAACCAATGATTTATAAACAAAAAGATCTATTCGATATAATCTGTTTATCATAGTGGAATATATATACTATAAATATGTTGGAATATTTAGTATAGAACATAAAAATATTTTGCTCACTGATACTATTTGAAATGTACCAAAAATCCAATCGAAATACCATGCCGTATTTTTTTAACATAACAGGACAAATATTTGTTTTTTTTTGCGCACAAATTATTCTATTTTTAGTGCATTAAGTTCGATCAAATTTTTAATCAAATTTTTAATTTATGAAACATATTATAGAAACATTCAAATTCATCAAATATGATTTATAAATGTATATAAAAGATAATACGTATCCCATTTAACTATATACACTGTGTTCTACATGGTATAATATTCTTTAAAGAAGGGCACAATCATAATACGCAATAAAAACTGGATAATATTGCTAATATTTATATAATTAAAAACTTACTTAAATAAAAATAAGGTTTGTTAACGTATATTAAACATTAGTATCTCAATTTTTTACGATGTATCGGAGAATTAGTTAAAATGAAAATAAAAACCATCAATATTTAGTTTATTTTCCTAATTTCATATTTTAAAAATATGTTTTCCATTATTTTTTTTTTACGAGATGTGTAAGTCAAACAAAACAAAACATTTTTATATCAAGACAATATTTATGCAGCAAAAAAACATATAAATAATTTAATAATAGTAATATATGTTTACTTTAGTAATAACTTTACAAAACTTTTTTATTTATAAAATGCATTTCTGTGATTTGCATCTAAATAACTTAGATATAAAAATAAACTTGTTTCATAAATTTCTATATGAAATCAGATCTTGATATTTTATATAAGGCTCCATCCTTTATACAAAAATTACTGTTTTATACTGACTCAATAATCGAAAACAATATCTTGACTATTTTAAAATATTTATTAAATAAAATCTGGTATTGTTTCAACGCATATGATATGAAGTAAAAGTCTAATTGGAAATACTAATATTAATCTTTGACATGATTAATAAATATCATGGTATGACGATTTTAAGCAAACTTTATATAGTACTCTTTCGTGATATTTTAGTATTAAGTATAGCTATAAACAATAAAAAAAACATTAACATTACTTGCTATATGTTCTTACAGTAACATCAAAATGGTGCAGTTTCAAATTTCCGTATTTTATTTTCTATTTTTACGCTTAAAACAATATTTAAACGTAACAAGAGCTTCGCGTTGTATTTTTTTCTCAGAGGCTTTCTTATACATGAAGCTTATATCGGTAGTACTAGAATAAGCAAAATAAAACATATAAAAATTGTATAAATCCTAAAAACTATACAAATTTAATGATTGTTTGAATTTTAGATATTATAATACAGAAATGATGCAAAAAAAGATTTTTATGATTAAAAGGCATACACAATGCGCAAAAATGAACTTTTATAATTGTATACTTTATTAATGTAAGATTTGTTGGACAAAAGTAAAGTAATTATGATCCTGATTCCTAATATAAATTGTAAATAAAAATTGTTCATATTTTTTTTACAAAATAGACTGCATATTTTAGATCAAAATAATAATATAATATAAATTTAATTTTTCCAATATTTTAAAATTAGTATAACCTAAACTCACATGAAATAGATAATAATTCCATTGAAAATAATAAACATTCATTCCTAAATTTTCTAATCCATGTTTTTTTTCTTGTTATAAAAATATAAAGAAATTAAAAATCAAAGATATTAAAAAAACAAAATAATGAAATCTAGGTTTTTTGCTTCTATAGATATTGTTTTTATAGAATTTTATTTAGTGAATTAGGTCGAAAATTATCGTAAGAAGGGGGCTTGCAATAACATAAAAAATTTATTTATTGGTTGAAGTATTATCAGTTCAGAATAAAAAGATACCCCTATATTGGCAAAACTTTACAATAAAAATAATTTATATTTATTCGGTTTTTTTAATTGATGCAGGTGTCTATACATAAATAATTGTACTTTTTTTTTTGCTTATTAGAACATCTTCAAAAAGTTTAAATGTATATGAATTTGCAAATTTAGATTTTTATATCAAAGGCATAAAGTGTATCTATATTTATACATATCGTCAAGCCTAATTTCATTTTATTTCGCAGTTTCATAATATAGAAGACAGCAAAATTCCAAAAAAAAATTAGCGTAGCATTAGATTAACTTTTTTAGTTTACGGAATAAATTAAATCTATAAGCATAAACACACATATAATCTATGATATATAGCTATACTACATCAATAATGCAATTTAGAGGAATGATATTTAAAGTCTTGTAAATATCGATCTAAAAATATAGATAGATTAGGAATAAATTGGAATTATCGTGGCTTATTGAATATTACCAAATAACGGATCATCTTGTTTTCTATTTTAAAGACGACTTAGTGCTATCTGATTAAAACCGGCAATCTTATTTTCTATAGAAATGTATGTAATACTACATTATGACTGGTCTTTGAAGTATCGATGGCAAGATAAATAAATTGAAGTATCAAATCCAGTATACAGCAACTGTGATGTTTTTATTTTAATATCAATAAAATATAACCGTAGAATAAAGTATATATTGTTTTAATGCAATAATATTATTTCGACCAAGCTTAGCAATCTATCATAATGTAGAAAGCATTTTGGGCAAAAAGTATAGAAAGCCAAAGAAGGCCAAGATTATATATTTTATGATTTAAAGAAATAATCTTCCCGCAAAAATTTAAAGGCTAAATTTATACAAATATCTATACTTACTCAACTGAAAATGTTGGAATCATGTGCATAGTTATCAGCTCAAAGCAATATGGTTACTTCGAACCATAATACAAATATTTTCACGTACAAATATCAAAATATAATACTATGGTTATTTGGATTCAATTACAACCTTCAAATACGAATTCGGCTCATATTTTTAATGTGTATTATGGAACTATAAAAATATGTAAATGATCATCTTAAAAACCAACTCTTTTGAATCAAATCAAAGAGTACGGATTAAGGTATTTAACTTACATTGATTTGATTTACGCATTATAAGTAGAAAATTTGTTTTTTAAAAATATATTAATGACCATCACAAAAACTCAAATATAAAAATATTTTGGCATGAGTTAAGGATGTTAAGAAATGTTTAAAAATCACTAATTATAGAAGATATTACGATGATAAAATGTTCTATGAAATAAAATATAATTAAAAAATCGTAAAACATTAAGGTACTATATTTAAATGGAACATAGCTCAATCAAATCTCTAATATGTAAAAAAAATATAACAGCTGAACATAGTATACCAAGCTAATAAAATCCATTTGTTTCGAAGATGCCTAAAAATACATCTTTATTTTATAATGTTGCAGAATGCTTTCTTTAAAACACCATAAATTAATATCAAACTTTAATAGTCTTAATTCTATACATAAATACGAGATGACCTCAAAGCACGATTACAATTTCCAACAAATGTTGATGATCACATTTTAGTTTTTGTAAATATGAAAAAGATAATAATATATAAAATTAGAAAATTACTTAATTTATCTAGCCATGAAGTTGTTAATTATATTCACTTAATTCTAGGAACAGCATCTGATGTATCATATAAATTTAATTATTCAAGCTATCTACAAGCATCAATGAATGATAAAAATGGCAATAAAAATTTTATAAGGTTTTAACGACTTTTATTGTATAGGATTGCTGAAAATACTGTTTTTAGGTGTGTTTAGAAAAGATATAAACGACAAAACTATGATTTCGTGCTCAAAATTTCAATTTTAACGTTATTTTTTACAGAAAAATTCAAGAAAATTTGTAAATTTTATTTAATAAAATTTTATATTAAATACTTATGAGAAAAATGACTTGATAGAATGAAATTATGTTCAGAACAACCTTAGGAAATAAAATTATATATTTATTTTTTTGTTTATAATCAGTCTGTATTTTTCGGAGAAAATTTTATTATTTTATAAGTAAATGTATTTTTTTACACTAAGTTCTTAGTTTTTTTTAAGACTTTTTCGGTTATAAATTCATAAATACCCAACATAATTGTAAATCTTTTCTTATACTAGAATCTATAAAGCTAAAATACTGTATATGATTTTGAAAATCTGCTTGGAAGTTAACTTATAACCTAGGAAAATACTTTACATACATAGAATATATTAGACTGTCTTCTCTTATTTGAAAATAACGATTGATCATAGAATATCAAAAACAATACGGTTTCTTGCTAAATTTATATTTTTTATATATCAGTTTCAATAAAAAGATCTATTGGTTTTTTATAAGATTTATACTTATTTTATAAATGAAATATGTTCATAGCTTTTGAATTGCAACTTAAAGCGAGATTCTAATAATTCCTGTTAAAAATAACCTATGTGAATACTGTTTTCAATTAAATAAATAATAGCTCTTGAACTATCAGCGCGTATTTATAAGCAATTATTGATCGTTAAAAAAAATTTGCAAGACTAGCATTTTTTTATTTTTTTTAATCGCAACTTTTAAATATATACTGCGAAAATTTGTAAATAAGGAAACTAAACTAATGCAATTTCAGATTTCCAATATACTTTTTATACATAAAGACATCATTTGGAATATTTTTATACTAATGTATCCTATTTTATCTATAAATTCAACTTTTTGTTGCACGCTAACAGTTGGATTATCTTTAAACAGTCAAATTTACATATAAGCGTATGATAAAAAACTATAAGATGTAATTGTAGCTGCCATTAATGCTATTTTAGATTTTATGTTTATTTATAAAGGTAGAATATGAAATTTTGTAGAATTATACTACTCCTGAAGTGCATTGAATTTTCATATTCAAATTCTCTTTTTATATTTTTTGTAATTATTTACATCAAAAAAATATTATCGTCATTGTGAATAATAAACTTGCTATTGTAGCGATGCAAAAAAGCTATAAATATTTATTTCCCATGATAAGAGCGTATACATATATTCGTATAAAAATTTGCGTATTTAGTTCATACAAGTATACACTAGTATATTTAAATGGTTTGAATTTTTTACTGCGTATATCATAGATTATGAATGTATTTATAGGTTATACACACAATGAAATCAAAAAAATCTTTGCATCGATTTAGTATGTGCGTAAAATAATAAAAACAATTTTTTAATGAATATCCATAAATATTAAATATAGCTATTAAATTCCTTTAATTATATATTTTTTTCTGTAATACATAGAAAAATATCACATTTTAATTCTATTAATTTAATTAGAATGATTTAGGCGGCATTTATATGAATTCTTATATGCTCAGATTGTAGCTGCGTTAAAAAAGCAATTTTTCATATCTATTCTAACAAAGAGAATAATAATTTGAATGATTTTTATTTGCTTCGAGATGCGATTATATAAAATTAAAACACTATGAATCATATCATATCATGATCTTAAAAAATAAATATACAATCTATGCGCATTTCTTGTGTTTATTGCCTAAAAAGATAAAAATAAAACACTAGCATACAAATATTTTCGGAAACAATTTTTCAAAGTTTTTTATGGGTAAATTTATATATTTATTAAGCTTGAGAACTTAATAATCGAAATATATATAACGATTTTTAGGGGTTCGATTTAAGAAAAAACAACAGTCAACAGAACATCTATTTGTAGAATATTTTGTGTGTGCATCATTTTTAACAAATTTTTAACATTGATACAGTAATCATATTGCAAATGAACAAAAAAATTTTAATTTATATTTTTTTGATACACTCTTCATGATATTGCTTGAGTTTTTTTCTGCAAGCTGATGATCTTAATTCATTTGAACCCTTTTTTGTATATTCTAGGACTCTCTTAAGACGCTACTTCTTTTTGTGTGATTATCAAAACAAAGATTTGATACATTCATGTGCTAGATTTATATATAAAGAAAATTGTAATATATTATAAAAATAATAAATTTTATTCAGCAAAAAATAAAATATTAAAAACTAAAAATATAATTTCTTTATAATCTTTTAGCTCGAATGATATCAATAAACTATATCTAAAAAAAAATCCAAGATGTGTATTGTATTATGATAATATAAAAATAAAAAATGTTTATGATCAAATAAAATAATGATTTATAATACATATAAACCTACAAGAATCTCTTTTTATGGCTATAATTACAATAATATTGCTGAATAATAATGAAGTCGACATTATCTCAGAGATAAAATACTTTAAGATTATTCCATTCAGATTTGTTTTCATGACCTAAGATAATCTGGGATAATTTATCAGAATAATTATCATACAGAATAAAAGCATGTAAGGATACAAACTATCAATATTAAATGGTTTTTAAATGATATTTTTGCTAATAACTACATTGGTAAAGCATAATAACTAACAAAAAAACTCTAAATACAATTTAAAATAGTATACTAGGTATTTTAATATCAATCAAGCACTTAAAACATATAATACTTATAATTTGCAAATAATAGTATAATTTTGTTCTCAAAAAAAAGTTTGTATAAGTACAAAAAAAAATTTACAATTCATATAAACACCACTAATACCAAAAAAATATAATCTCAATAAAACAGTATTATGGACAAAAAAAAATTTAGTTTGAATAAGTTCTTTTTGAAGTGAATCTAGAATGCATAGAAATATAAATTTAGAGTTAGCAATTTATGCATTTTAAAAGTAATTTATAATATTAGTTTAATTATAAAAAAAAATACGTATTTTGTGCATCAGTGTAACGAATATCCTGCTAAATAAATATCTTGATGTTACTTTTTTCACTGAAAAGTTAGTCGAAAGTTTATTTTACATTAAATAAATAAACAATAAAAATTTTTTGCGATTTTTAAAGACTAATGCCTTTTATAAAAATCATTTATGTAATTTTTTTACTAAATATATTGTATTTTATATATCGGCGTTTAAAGTATTTAACAACTATAGTAGTCATGCAAAATTATAGGTATCGTATACAAATTTTTATTGTAATTTGTATTTTATTACAAAAAATATGAAATAGTAAGATTTAGCTTAAATTTTCACTTATAAATAAAAATCTAATAATTTATGCCATTATGTTTTTATTTTCTTAGATTACCTACTTTTTGGTTCTTATAATATTTTTACATAATTTTTGTGTTTTCTTGTTATTTTAAGCTTCGATAATTAATAATAAATTTTGTTGATAATTCACATATGATTATAAGTAGTTGGGCTTTTAGTATACGCTTAGATATAAATTTAAATATTAATATTGGAATATACAAAAATGGGGTACTTTCAATATATTCATTATTAAATAATAAGTTAATCAAAGGAAATATGTTATTATATAGAGTGGCTATATTAAATGTAATTTAACAAATAGTTCAGCGTAAAATCGATTGTATGCAACCGACAATAATTTATATATTTTCTTTATGCAATTTCTATCTTTTTGATGTTTTTATATTGTAGATCAAAAATAAAGTAGCCCAAAAGTTCTTAAAAATTTTCTGTGAAAATATAGCTTCATGCATATATTGAAAAAAAATGCAAAATATATTATGAATCTGAAAAACTAAGTTTATGATAAACAGAAAAATTATGAACAATTTACTTAAAAAATATAGCATATAGGGTATTTCGTAGGTATAATATATTTTTACATTCGAATAATAAATAATGAGAAATAGTTACGTTCGATAATCTTAATCGATTAAATTTCTATAAGATATTTTGGTGATATAAACAAAATTATATGTATTTTAAACTGTATCAGAAGCAATTAGCAATATATATCCAGCCTTTCAATTAAATATTATTAGAAATACAAAAGAAGGTAAAAAACTTATTAATGTTTATCTATTAAACTTAAAATACCAATATTAATCACAATAATAGAAATACTATATATAATTTGGGTATTAATATGATAATATAAAAGGTTTTATCTTTTAAAATACATTCATTTTACATTTTACTTGTTATTAAATCATAAATAAAAATCAAACACTATACAATATACATATTGTGGTCTGTAGGCCAAAAGATTTCGTTAAAATGAATAAATTATTTTTATTTCGTTTAACCAGTATTTATACTATCCTTGCATTTTATGATTATGTGAAAGAATTCTTATTTAATCATATGTACGATGATAGCTCTTAAGGCAACAAGTATTTCTAAAATTGGTAGATGTTATGAATAAAAAAAATTCATACCAAGAAAAAAAAACAAAAAATATATATATGAATACCAAAATTTTCTACACATAGATATAACATAAGAAAATGCAATCATATACTTTAAAGATAGATATTAGAAAGCTGAAGCTACAAAATACGAAATTTAAAAGATATAAAAGAAAATTTAATATCTTTGAATTTGGTTATAAGTGAAAAAGTAATAATATTCTAACATACTGATTTTATAAAAAAAATACAATTTATAAATTCTAACATACTTTTTTCTATACTCAACAAGTTTGTCTTTTGAATATACAGATTTTATAGTTTATAGATAATATTATTACAAATGTTAATAAAAAATACAGCAACTGATGATAGAAAAAATTCATGCGTGAATTATAACCTCTATTATATAAAAACGTGTCTAGTCGTATATTAATTTATAAACCAGCCTAAAAAAGATGTTATCCCATTTTTTTATAATTTTAAACTAGCATACTACATATATCGTATGTTGTCTACGTTGATTAAAATAACACTATGAGTTTACAAAAAAATATGGAGTTATGGCATTCAATTATCAGAGTTCATGTTTTCATTTTAGATAAAGATATTATACCTGTTTTGTATGCATTTTTAAGCTCATATAAGATTCACAAATATGACAGTTTATATATCTATCAGTTTAAATTAGTCAGTTAATATATTTGGCATCAATTCTTGTGCGGACAGAATCAATAATATTAAAAAAAAATTGGCTTATCATATTAAATATATTTCATATATGTTAATTCTATGATAAATGTGTGTAGAATAACATATTACAAGCTAGTAAAAACACATGTACAAACATACACAATACAAAAAACACTTAGACAACTTTGAATTAAATAATTGGATAATTTTCGAATATATTAAAGATGTTAATAAGAAATATAATTTTTTTGAAAACCTAAATTTTGTGCTAAAAAATATACGCTATGAAATTATAATATGCATCAAAATTTAATTGACCAAGTAATATTTATTTTTGGGTTAATTTACTTTTTATCGATTTTATCTATTATGACGTGGTCAGAGTGTTGGAAAAGCGTGCACAACCTCTTGATGCATCTTTTGACATCTTCCCCTGTTCTATAAATTAACTGGACTTTTTCTCTCAAATGAGATGTGGTCAAGTGTCTTGCGGTGTGTGAGAGATTACATGTATGCTTCTACATCGTCCGGGATTTTTAACTCCAAAACAGTTGACGAAGTAAAATAATGATCTTGATAAAATATTTTCATGCTTATATTTAGAAAAGAAAAATCTAAAATTTGGTTATTTTTATGCTCAAATATGCTCAAAATAGTTTTCATCAAAGTATATAAGCCACTTTGACAAATAAAAATGTATTGTATATCAATGTAAATACCATGAATCTATTAAAATGTGTAAATACATAACAAATAAATCATCTTTCTGTTTACAACGAAATGAAAATAGCAATTGTGTGTTTAAAAGCCCTTGAATTTTAGTTACAAAAGTGTGACAATTTTTTGTTATTAAATTTACACTATTCAAATATCTTTTAAATTTTTGCGGTAAAAATTATATAATTTTTAAAAACAAAGCTACCTATTTATTTTTTGGTGCTACTTTTCTGCTTGTCAACCCGAGATATTTGAGTTTACATATAACATCTAAGCATCGCATAGCATAATAAATGTTTTTAAATAAATAATACGAAATATAAGTCTAATTTTGCAAAACAAAAGTGCCGGTCGTATATAAAATTTAGTCTTTTTTAAAACTCTCAATTACTACATTTTATAGTGCAGAATAATTCTCGTTTTGTAAAAAAAACGCCCGCTGAACTTACAAAACTTAGTTATAATTGTTTTTTTGTGTATTTATTTCAATGTAATTAACATGTATCTGTAATATCTTCACTATATTTATCCAACTATTTCTTTCTTTGTTCTCTAATATGCTCTAAAATTGTTTCGCCAAGTGTTTTTTCTTACAATATTACGTATATAGAGATATTTTACAAACAAAACCTGGAATTCACAGCGTATATTTATATTAACATCTTATATAAATGATCTTTTTCCAATAAAATATATGAAATACTAGTATTCTTTGGGTAAAATTTTTACGGATAAAAGTTGAATGTAGTACTTTACTTATTTTTTTTAATTCATAAATGTATACTGCTAGAAAATTATTTATAATTAAGTATAAAAAAGCCCGTTTTTTGTGATATTAATCGCAAAATTTGCGTGTGGAACAAGTATGGATATAAAAAAAAATGCTAAACTAGATTTGTATAAAACCGCCATGGAATTCTATCTCAGCTTGCCATTTCATCTACAAAGAAAACTGAATCAAGTATTTGTTCTTTTTTTCACTATTAAGTAAAGGAAAAAAATGCACTTAAACTCTAAAAATAGTTAACCTTTATAATATAAAAAAACATAATTATATCAAGAAAAGAATAGAATATCTAAATTAATTACCATAAAAATATCAAATAATCTATGTTTTTTAGCTTTCGGGCTTTTATGCTGTACAAACACTATAAAATATCTTTCCCATAGAGAAATCTTTATATATTTTAGTAAAACATGAGAGACTCAAATATCCATAATATTAAATTAACTATGTTGTTTTTGTATCACACAATCTTCATAAAAATAAAAATATATCTAAAAGATCAACTATTAGTACAAATTCATTTTCTTTGGCATTCTCAAGAAGACGTTTTTTATGACTAAATACTAAAATTTTACCCTAAATGTTCATTTACGATCAAACATTAATTTTTGTAGATACAATTTATATTAGACACTAGAAAACGATACATTTTTATAGCTCTTTAAAGGTTTTTTTGATATATTTTAAAATGACCTATCAGCTAAATTCTAATTATTTTTCTTATTGAAAATTTATTTCCTAGAAGCCTAGTTCACAAATATATGGCATATAAGCACAAAAAAAATTAAAATTGATATCGCTACTCCTGAATCGATTCCAGCACTGTAAATTGAAAAAACTGTTGAAGAGTAAGCATTTATCGTAAATGGAAAGACGATTATGTAATTTATGTACATCATCATAGCCATAATGATCGTAATATTAGAAATTCGCTTTGTTTATATTTTATAAATATGTTAAGAACATTATTATCAAAAAATTCATAGATAAACAAAATTTTTGTTTTTTCTAGTCTAATTTTTGTTTTGATATATTTATTATCATATCTGGATAAGCAGAACTTATTTCTATATATGATGTGTTTTGTAGCTTGTTAACTAATGAATATTTGTATATCACATATCCCAATGTTAATTTTATGATATCATTATGGGTAAAAAACATTCTAAATGCATTATCACCATTACAAAATTACAACAAAAATGTGTATCATATGCTCTATTTACTGCACAAGCTTTAGATAAAAATCTAAATGTCCATACATAAGAAAGTAATACTGTAAAATAACTCGATATTCTTAAATTAAAAATCATATGAATTTTTTTATAAAAAGGATTTTATACATAGATATTACAAAGGGTGTTAAATACTAGAAAAATAGAGTTGATAGAAATAAAACTTTAGAACTAATTTGTGTTATGAAAAGTAACAAATATGTAAAAAATTGGACATGTAATCATAAAATAAGATCGAAATTAGATTAAATTTTTATATAATGTTGATGCCTTTTTTCACATTAAAGAACTAAAATGTTTTGTTCTTTAAGAGCTTTATGCGCATACATTTAAATACGCGACTGCAATTAAAATATATTGACCATGTAATAATACTAACGACTACTTTTAGCAATAAAAGTTGACATTTTGCAGCTAAATGGCTACTTAGCAAACGAATGTATATTTTTATGTTATTTTATGGCATATTTTGCTTTTTATTCTGGGAATCACCCGAACTTATACAAGAAATTATCAAAATAACATTAAAATAATGCTAAAGCATATCGTGTCGTGTTATATATTTTATCTAACGAGTAAGTAGACTATGAATGTAATATTAGGATATATAATATACCAAAGTTTTGCATGTTTATCTTAAAAAAAAGAGTAACGATGAATTTTTAAAAATATTATTTTTCTTTTTGCAATTTTGGTTATATTTTCGGAAAAAAATTCAAATTTTGCATTTTGTGCTCCTAATGGAAACCTAACATGCAATGAGACATGTATTGCAAAAAAACAAGATATAATGTAAATCTATATCTTATATTTTCAATATCAAGCTAATGAATAATTTTTTCTAGTAGCAGAAAGCGCCTTAATTTCGTTATTTGCAATTTATGATGCAAAGAAGTATGTCTATATAATTAAAATATGCAATTTACAATGTACCTCAAAATAAAAAACGTCAATATAAATGTTAATATGATTTTTTAAAGATGAGCAAATATTTTGACTTATAAAATTACGCAAAAAGAATGATTTAATCTAGAAACTGATGTCGCTTTCTAATGTGTTATTTTATGTATCCCATATTATTTGTGAAACAATACTTTATTATAATGTTTGCAGTATGAGTTGTTTACTGTAAAGTTCAAACGCATCCAGTTCTTATAATATTTTTATACATTAATTTGGATTAAATGTGTAAAAAAATCATAAACATTCATTCTAAAGTATCAAACAAGATATGATCTTCATAATCTTTATAACGAAAAATAACATCTTAAATTATTTTCTATTGATAAAATGCTTTGCACATATAACACCTGTAATTTATTGTCTTATATGCTTACTATATGCACTAGTCTTATTATTAATAAATTATTTTTCGAATTTGCGGATAGAAACCATTTTCTTTAGCATCTTATAAAGAAGGTTTTTAAGTGTACATTTTTTTTCTTTTTAAAAGATTATAATTTCTTTTTTTCTACTATCAATCTATCTTAATAATTCATTCGTATATGCGATTATTATATATAGAATTATATCTTAGCATTTTAGCATATATATATAAAATAATGATTTTAAATGTATGTGGAATTATAAAAATAATAATAGCAAGGATTTTTCTATCACAGGAACACCCAAGTGATGCTGCATCTGTTATCTTTTGATATGTATGTAGATGCAAAATTTATTATTGATTTTTTATTCGAGCACTAAAATTGACTTTTAAGAACATGAACATTCAAAATTCAATAGAATAATCAATTTTGTGCTGTTATGCAATTATTTGCGCAATTTTGCATATTCTGCATTTTTAAAATACAACATAAAACAGAATCATGTGCAATTTTCGATTAATTAAAGAACTGGAAATACATAACAAAGAATTCAAAATAATTATTCTCTACGAATTTTGTGAAATGTGCATTATTATTACCCTCATAGTCTTTGAATAATTGATTTTTAGCAAGAAATTCCATAAGTTTGAACTTCGAATCGTAGCATTTCACTTAATATATATTTGATACTTGATATTAGAAATTTTTTTGAATTTGTATATTAACAAGAACAGAATCATCTAGCCAACAATATGAATAAAGAAGGCGTTTTCTTTTTTTTAGTCTGGAAAGAGAAGCAGGGAATTTAATGTATTGCTACAACAAAATTGTCAAAAAAATATATGTTATCTATTCTATAGAAGAATTCAAAACTTCCTGTGACTAAATATAGGAAAAATTGAAATTTAATGAACCCATCAATTAGAAAATTCATTACGTTCTTAAACCATGCAGTTTTATTTATTAAATCTAAAAGATTTAAATCTTATTTAATATAATCGTATTTTCCTCAAGCTCAACTTGCTTGGTCGGAGTGAACCGCATATTTATACTATAGGCTATTTTTTGTTTCTTCGAAGTGTTCACCAATACATCTCATACAACGCTACCTATCAATCTTGGTTACACACTCAATTCCTATGTTTGCATGTAAGCTACGACCATACAAACCATCAGTGTTAATTTTCGGGGAAATGCAAATTGTGATATATATATTTTCGATTTCTCAATATAACCTAAATACACCAAAGAATGCCTTATATCTTTTGATACGTAATTTGAATTGTAAATATACATCAAAAATGTACCATAAAGAAAGTGGCTGTCTAATATATTAATATTAAATATTTCACACAAAAAATTTTGCTGCTGAGTTTGCAGTGTATTTTGTCTCTATTTATATTTGAGATCTTAGTTTTAACTAACATAATTGGTATTTCTTTGCTATTGTGTATGATTTTTAAAAATTTAAATTGATAAAATATAAGTTATTGGCTATAAAATGCATCCAAATCCATATGTTAGCAGTTAATAATAGATTAATACATAAAAATTATTTTCTGGGGCAAAACAACAATAGCTCCAAAATAGTAATTATAGCATAACACTAAAGCAGAATTCTAATTAAAAGCATTTGTCAAGAAATCGTTTATGTTTATATTCCGGATGAATTAAAAAAGGAATATAATGTAAATATAAAGTAATAAATAAGAAAATTCTTTGTTATCTGTTCTATGTAATGAACTCAAGCCGCCTATGACACAATATAGAGTTATAAAAACCTTATAAACACATTAATGTCAATATAATTTTTAAATTCGCAAAAGATCATCTACTAAAGCCTTTTCTAATGCATATTTAAATAATTAAAAAAAAATTAAACATCAATTTAGCATAGAAAAATTAACAGAATAACTTTTTTTGTTAAATGTTTTTTTTCTGCTATAAAAAGGTATCCGGCTATCTAAGAAATGATCTAGTAAGATATTAATATGGTGTGATTATTTATATCGCATAGTAAATTTCAGTTAAAAAAAGTATTTTTTTTTAAATTTAGAAATAATATTATATGACTAAAATTCCGATTTGTAAAAAGGTTAATGTTAAGAATTTCAAGCAACAAATATAAGATTTAAAAAATCAAAAATTAATGCAATTAGCATAACTTACTATACTAATCCAATTGCTCAGACCACAGCTATTCACTTTTTATGCAAATTACTGCAAAAATAAGCTAATCAATTGACAAAATACCTTTTGATATATGTATAAAATATTAAGTAAATTTATCAGTTGATTTTGTAATTTTTAAAAAACGTAAAAATTCTATCATACATATAACTATATATTTTTTTTAGAAAACACATATAATTTACTTACTCATACAATATTCTCGATTTATTTAAATGTGCAAACATGAAATTTTAAAAAAGTCAAAACAATTTTAATAGGACTTATATCTTTTCTACAGCATTTGTAGGAAAAATATCTTTTTTTTATGATTTTAATATGAAAACGACAAAAATATGTGAAAATTCCAATATTTTTATTTTATCATAAATTCTATAAATCGGGTAGATTGTTTGTTTCTGGGAATTACCGTTATTTATATTTAAACTATTAAATATATATAAAATATCTATTCTCATTACCATAAAGTAGATTTAACATAATATTAATATAAGAAGAAGCTATATTAATAGGAATCTTTATAAACTAATATTTTCCCGGTTTTTTCTAAAATATATATTTATCTATAAATTTATGACAAACAGCTTTTTGCGGCACTATTAAACTTTATTCTGATTTTAATGATATTTTAATACTTTTCACCGATTGCATTTTCATAGCTCTATTTGAGATGAACATAATTTTCACCATATACACTAAAACATCTTTTGGTGATAACCACTCATGTTTTTATTATATAATTTTAATAATGCATATATAATAAACCTCTTCAATAAAAATATTGATAATTTAAACTTCATTAGATATAGAGTTATAAAAATGCCTATATACGAATTCTATTAAGATTAATCAACGAATATTCCTCTAATTGGATTTTGCCATACTTTATTTTTATTTTTTTCAGTTAATAAAAAAATTATTGTTACTTAAATTCATTTTTTTCGTTCTTAAAAAATCTTTTATACCCTAAAAGTCATTTTTAAAATTGTTTCCATCAACTTCATCCGATATTCGATTGCATTCAGTTCTAAAATTATTAATTTAATTTCCATTGTTTTTCTATTTATTCATAGATTATAATATCTATACTTGAAACTTGTATTTTTAATCTGAGATATTATTTGCCTAAGCGTAATCGCAAAAAAAAAATTGATTTGATGTAAATGATTAATAGTATCAGATTAAGCATGATTAGGTGCTTTAATTATCTTATATCATGGTTATTATTTATAATAGCAGCATTTTCTTGGATTTTAAAGTTTTATTTATGTGCAGTATATTATTTTCATAATAAAAATTAAAAAAAGGTTTACATTGGGAATCCCTCTTATGAAACAAACTTCTAATTTTGGAAAGAAGCGCAAAGCTGTTGTATATTTAAAGTGGGGAGAACAAATGATTTAAGCATCATTTAAAAGTTATTTAGCTCTGTCATATGAGTTGCAAATATTCTTCTCTGTGCATCTGTAAGTTATCTGTCCATGTAATTCAATTAAAACTATAGCAAAGACAGCAATAGAAAGAATAAAATTAAGCCTGTGCTGCTTAGATTGCTTAAACTTTACATAGAAAGAAATACACAATTTGATGTTTATGACATGACCAAAATAAATTTTTATGATTGTCATATTTTATATGTGCAACAAATGAGAAACTGTTAATAATTTTGTTTGGCAAAAAGTACTTACATGTTTCTTTAATTGATAGCAAGGAAACGAATGATAAAATAAAAATACCAAAGACAAATAAATACAACTGTATCACCTGTGATCTATATGTTTTTCTCGTGTGTTGATTTAGTGAATTTTTTTATAATAAAAAGGCCAGTTTATGGTTTTAAATGTTATTATATCAATGAAAATTTTACTTTTTTATTTGGGATAAAAAAAAAGTTGAATTATTTTAATTCCATCCCATGATCAATAGATAATGATATAAAAGATTTATAAGTAAAATATCAGATCTCTGTCTCTTTCCGAAAAAAAAATGTTATTTTTTATATCCTATCGACGTCAACGAAGTTCGTTATATGTTTAAAGCCTTTATAATTAGCTAGTAACGCATTTTGCTCTCCATGAATTGTTTCAAAGCTTAATAATTATTTAAATTGTTTACTTGTATAGAGATAGCAATTCAAGAGATAAATATTTCAATATTTTAAAACCCGTAAAAGTTTTTTTAACATATAAATTTGCGCATTAGTCTTCGGTAAGTGAATATTTTCAAACAATATTAGGAGAATTTTTTAACATTCCTTTACCCATTAGCAGAATATAAAAATTTAATGTGATATAATATCTGGCTCCTATTTAGTATGTTAAATTGATCTTGTTTTTGTATTAAGATGATGATAAAAAAAACTAAAAATTGTGATATTTTGTATTGTATCAATAAAAGCTTTATTTAATAAATATAAATTGATTTTTATCCAATTTCTATATAATTCTTAATCAGAACACTGAATTCGAGAAATATATAAAAAATAAATTTCTTGACTTATATTATTTTACACTTGAAATGCACTATTGATTTTGTTGCGTGTGGAGATGCATATTATATAAAATATTATTTTGCAGTCTAGCCTTCGTTGATTTTCTTAAACTTATTTCTGTTTATAAAATTATTGAATTCAAAAATGAAATAATAAACCCCTAAAAAACGACAAAAATTTAGTTCTAGAAATATCGTGTGCTCAGTTCTTATGCAATCATATTATCAATTACCTCAACCCCATTTTATATCTTTGGTGATGACGACGAACGTGGAAACACATACTAAGAATATGGATAACTCAAAAAGTTGCAAATATGCGGTCTACCTAAAGAAAAGTAGAACAAATATGATTACAATTTCGAAAACATTTAAAACACATCTAAGTCTACTTATCATTTGCATCAAAAAGAGAAATCACAACCAAATCAATATAAGAGAATGATAAAAAAACATTTTAATTTACGTATACTAGTAAATGCTTAGATTCATAAGTGTAATAGAAACACATTTGTATGTTACCGTATCGGAAATCGTAATAAGGGCAATTTTATCAAAACCAAGGAATATTAGGAGATATAAAAAAAAGATATGTTGAGTCGAATTCAATTTAATAGATTAAGTAATTTAGTCTCTAGAATAAATGATAGATAGAAAGTAAATGCAAATTACTAAATTATTCTATCATATGCTAAAGAATGTCGTATTAAACATTTCTTAATCTATTTTGAATTTATGGAAATTAAATGAAAGTGCGATGATAGAATTTTTACTTATATTTACTCATGTCTGCATTTTTATACGCATTTTCCCTGATAAAAACATGTTTTTTATTTCAATAAATCACCTCTATGAATTTTCCCTATATATCGGATATATATTTATTATATTCATTTTTAAAGTATAAAATATAATAGCTCACATGCATATATTTAATTATGGCTTGATTTACTTTTTATCAATTTTATTATTTCTAGACGTAGTAAGCCCATCGGAAATATTTCACAACTCCTTGATGCATATTTTGGCACCTTCGCCGATCTATCTTCGCCAACTGCTCTTCTTCTCTCAAATGAGATGAGTTCAAGTGTCATAAATTAATGTATTAAACATAAACAAATATAAAAATCCATCATATTCAAATATTCTTATATAAAAAATGCAATTTGAAGAAATAAAATTTTTCTCGTGTTTAAAACTGCAATATAAATATAGATTGAATATGGTTTAGAGATGTCATGACATTTGGTTAATTTCATAAAATTACAGATCAATCTTGTTGTCAATTTTAAAGAAAATTTCAGCCATCGCATTATAACCAGGTATGCTATCAATTCATAATAAAAGGTACAAAGTACTATAACTATAATTGCTCTTTGAAGTATCTATGACAATAAGTATAACATGAAGGATTAAATTGAGTAAACTGCAATAGTGATACTTTTATTTTAATATCGATAAGATGACACCGTAAAATTAAATATATCGTGTCTTAATAAAATAAATATCTAAATATTCTATTTATATTAAATGTTAACGCAAGATTCCAAAATATATTGCCACTTAAGATTATCAAATTAATATACATAGAAAGAGTGATAAGCATAAAAAGATTAGAAAGCCAAAGGGAGCCTATATTATATATTTATGATTTAAAGAAAGAATCTTTCACGAAAATATAAAGACATAATTTATTCATTTTCTATAATATTCGACTGAAAATATCGAAATCATGTACATAGTTATCAGCACAAATAAATATAGTTACATACTCCATAGCACAAATATTTCCACATAGAAAGATCTAAATAAATACTATGGTTTTTCGTATTTGATTTGAAGCATCAACAACTCATATGGCTCATATTCCAAACTTGTACTGTAGAACTATAAATGTATCAAAATAATCATTTAAAAATATACTCTGTGATTCAATTCAGAGAGAATATTATATCCTGTAAAATTTATATGGGATTGATTTAAGCATATTAACTGAATAGTGTTGTTTTATATTTATATTAATAACTATAACGAAAACTCAAAAGAAAAAAATATTTTGGTATTAATTAAGGTAAATAAGAAATAATTAAGAATCACTTGTAATAGAAGATACTTTGATGTTTAAATGTTATAAAAATTTATAAAATAACGACTATAATAGGTAATACATAATTATGGAGCATAGCATAAAATAAATGATCAAATATATAGAAAAAAAATAGGTTAATAATAATATAATAGAACAATAGAATCAACTAAGTTTTCAAAAGGTCCGTAAATACATCTTCATCGTATAATGTGACTGAAATATTGCTATAAAACACCTAGAAATCAAGATCGAACCATAATAATCGTTTAAACTCATAGATAAATACGATAAAATCTCAATGTATTTATATGCTTTTTAAAAAGTTCAAGATCAGATTATATAGATGTGCTGGCATAAACATATGGTTATACTAAGAATAGAGCTAATTTTCTAGTATATATAGGCTTGCATTTTTTCTTTGTGTTCACATGTTCCTAGTTATCGCATCTGTTGAAATCCTTGGAATCTTAATCGTTAAAGCTATATAAAAGCATCAATGAATATAATAAATGTAAATTATATCGTTAATAGTAGTAAAATACTTAATTACTAATCCAAAGAAACAAAGACCGTTCGTACGAGTGTTTAGAAGCTATATATACAAAAACTTTGAATTTGTACAATATTCTACAATAAATCAAATTATTTGGAACCAAAAAATGTTTTTAATATAAAATTATTGAAGAAAATTAAGAATTAAATTAATAAAATTTTATAATAAATTACTCTGGAATAATGAATTAAAAAAGAGTTGATTTGTAGAAAGAATAGTGCAAGAAAATATATATGTATGGATCTTCTATATTTATAAGATAATTTTGGTGTTTATTTAGTAAAGGTATTTTTTTATACGTGGTTTTGGTTTATTATGTAATCTTTTAAAGTGACATTTATATACACCCAAAAAATTATACGAATCTTTTTTTTACTTTAATCTGCGTGGTTAACAAAAATTTGTATATATTGCATTATCTATATATAAATTTACTTATAACCTAGCCAAATATTTTCATACACATAATATATATGACAACCACCTGAACTTCTATTTATATCTATAACAATTTGGATTTTATTCTGAATTTATATTTTATGATATATATATCAAGTTATTAAAAGATCTCTTGGTTGGATATAAGATTCTTAGTTAACAATTCATATCTGTAACTTATCATGTCTTTGTAGATACGTAACAGGATATGAGAATGTATCTGGTTGTTCTATACAACTATTTAAGTCGAAAAGGTAGACTTCGAAATGATAAACAGTTCTAAAATTACAGTGCATATGATTCTGCATTTAAATATTTAAAATAAAAATTATATTAGATATATAATTATTTTTATTACAAAAAAATTCTTAAATATAAGAAAGAAATATAGATAGTCTAAACAAACTTTAAAATATCGCAACTTAAAAATATATGTAAAACGACTGAATTAAAATTTCATATTTTTATACACTAAGGCATGATGTACAATTTATAATATCTTACATATTGTGGCAAACTAACAGTTTAATTGTCCTTAAACTGTAAAATTCAATAAAACGGTTGTGAAATGACCATAAAATTTTAATTTAAGGCAAATTAAATTTTATATTTCAAGTTTTTAGTTTTGATATTAGTTCATAAACGTAAAATACGTTAAATTCATTGTTTTATTTTACTCTGAAGTAAACTGTGATTTCATATTTTGTTTATATTTAAGTGGAATTTTAATAATTTATATTAATACAAATTTTCCAGAGGATGTAAATCATAAACATACTATTGAAGCCTAGTAAAATAAGCTATAAAAAATGTGTTTCAATGAAAATATTTATATACTTATATTTGCGTAAATACTCCAAATAAGTATACTAAAATATAATTTATAGGCTTGTTCTTCTTACTTCGTATAACATATATAAGAATGCATTCTAAATTCTTTTATAGGCTTTACACACAAATCAACAATCAATTTATATTTTCTATTTTAATAATTTTTGCATACAATCAAAAAAAAGTACAATATTTTTTATATGAATATCTATAGATCCTAAATTCGGCTTTTTTAATCCTTAAATTTTACTTTCAGAACATATAAACATATCAAATTACGATTATATTTTTTTATGCATATAGCGACACATATCATTTATTTTATTATTCTCAGTATCTAGCTGTTTCAACTACAGCCATTTTTCTATATTTATTCTAACAGCGGAATATATATGCGACTGCATATCAATGCCTTTTGGTTGCGATAATATGATGATTGTAGTACTTTGGGATCATAATATGACATGATATTATAAAAATAATAATAATTCGACGTATATCTATTGTGAATTATGAACTCAATAAAAAAAACTAGAACATACAGAGATTTTAGAATAAATTTATAGTCAAAAATTATATATATATAAATGTTAAAACTAGATGTGACCAACCAGGTTGAGGCATATATTCAAACATTGGGATTGAGAAAAACCCTTGAATTAATAGGTCTCGAAAGAAGGAGGGGTATTGAAGAAGACTTTGGAGAGGAGAAGATAGCCGAAAGTATAAATACGCTGTGTGTACAGAGAATCAAGCAAGCTGTGCCTGAGAACAAAAACTAAAATTACGACTATAAATATAGCCCTTAAATAAAAATCAATTATAAATGTTAATATTTGACTAGTTTACCAATAAGTTAATTTAGTCATATATTTAGATCTTTGGGCTTTTAATCAGAAAAACTATTTTTAGAATATTTGTGTGTGCATTTTTTTAATTTAAAGACTTCCAATATTATATCTAATTTATTGCGATCAGACAAATAGATGGATATAAATTTTCTTTTGATACACTCATTGAATATTTTCTGGATTCTTTTCCTGCAAGCCTATGAGCTCGATATTTTGCAAATTCTTTATTTTTTGTGCTTAAGACTCTCTTAAATAACTAAATCTCTGTGTGTAGTTCACAAAACTTGAATTTTATTTAGTTATTGGCAAATTTTAATAAATTATTGTGTATTTGTGGATTAATTTTACTTTTATCATTCTAAAATAATAAGACGTAGTCAGTCCATTATGTTCTTTGCAAAACTCCTTGATACATCTTTTGACACCTTCCCCTGATCTATCTTCATAAACTGCTCTTCTAACTCGAATGAGATGAGTTCAAGTGCCTGCAATGATAATTTTATTTTTATAGTAATGCAATCACAAATTTTTTAAAATTATAAGGTAGTGAGGGTTATAATTTTATATAATTTCAATGTAATTTTCTTTTTCTAATTTATAAAATAACAGTTTTTGCAATAAAACTGAATATTAATAAGATAACAATATTTTTGTATTCATTTATATGTTTTATGCTAATTTAATTCTGTTCTTGTTTTATTATGTCAAACTAATTATAGGTAAAGACGTTTATCTATATTATATTCTTTCCATAAATAAAAAAATACACGAATAGGTTATATTTAGATTTTTTTTCATATTCACAAATTTGAAATTATAAAAAATTTAATCTATTTAATATAAACGGTTTAGTGTGAGTAAAAAAAAATCGTATTTACGCTTCAATCAGGACCGGATTTATACAAAAATAATTTACAAATTTTGAAATAAAAACAAAAAAATGTTCAAACATATTATGAATTAAACATACGAATAGATATACTAAGGGTATATTAGTTATTTCAACTACCAGAAATTCAAAGATTTTGCTTTTTTGTTCGAAAAAATTGGCAATTCAACTTATATAAATTATAAATGCGCTATTATTATAAATGCATATTATATTTTTTAACTTGATAAATAATATTTACGTTAGCGTGATCATGTCTGTAGTATTTTTTTTTCAATAAAATATTACTTTCGCATGTACAGTCTGTTTTCGTTTGATAGATAATGTGTCATAATATTATACAGTGTATGATTAAGATCTATTAGAGTTAAATAGCAATAATATAATATAGATAAGATAATTGGCATATATAATCTTGATTATACAATAAATCGTAAATTATTATGTGTTATCGTTAAAATAAATACAAAATCAAATGTTCATGTAGGTAAATTATATATATTAGAAATTTAGTCATCACATAAAAAAATCCACAAAATACACTTAATAAAAGAATTTTGACTATAGATGTTTAAGTATGTTATATTGTGATTTTCAATTATTTTTAAATGGTTAAGCATATATTTGATATGCTTTTATGTAATGAATATCATAAGATTATTTCTATAAATATGTCAATTTCTCTTTTTTTAAAATGTGAATTTATTTTAATTTTTTGCGCTTCTATTGGTAATAATATAACGTGAATGAAGCTATCTAGGCACTAAAAAAATAACTAATTGTATATCTATAATAATTGCAAAATATACATCCAAACTGACAATTATATAATTGAAAGAACATACTCTAATTTTTGATCTGACAATATAAAAATCTTATGATAATTGTGATACATCTAAAGCCATATTTCATTTTGGACAGCAGAGTTTTTTTTCCTTCTCTCAGACAGACTAGACTTATAATTCAGTTTTTTTCTGGTATCTATAATATTGGTCAACAATAGGGCATTAATCATATAATATTTAAATTTAATGTAGATCTTAGGTTGTATTTTTATATTTTTACAACATGAAAAACACATTTGATCTAAAAACTTGCACGGTTTTTCTAAACATATCTTTTGATACCAGAACTTATCTTAATAGTACTCTTAGACTTTAAATGCTATACTTCACATATTAATTCATGTAGTTCATGTTGCCTATTATCTTATTAACATATTATAGATGCTAGTAAAGAATTTTAGTTTTCAAGCGTCAAATTTACATCAAATTTTATTGTATCAAACTCATAACATTGTGCTGTCTAAGATTTTAAAACAAATTTCAAAAAGGGCATATAATTTTTTAACTTTTTTTTACACCAATTGTTCATATAAATCAATTATCCTTTATGCCATAATTTCCTTAAAATGGCAGATGCAAAGTAATTTAAAATAATTCTGATATTTTAGAAAAATCCTTGATGAGTTTTAAAAAAAAATGAATTAAAATAATGTCGATTAATCTTGTTTAATGACATTTAAGGCCTTAAAATCACGTTGACTATATGATAAATATATTTTAAATACAACTGAGCTCTATAACACATAATATATATTTTTGGTTTTTGATATCTTAATACTTAAGTAATTCCATCAAGTAATTTTTATAAACAAAATTTTACAATACATTTATGGGCCTCGTGAATACTGGAGGAGTATCAATATAAATTTAATAACGTCCTAAATATTCAATTCTTACTGTTAAATATACTTTATCGTATATAAATAGACAACACTACCTTTCATCTAAGTGAATTTATTATTTTCGAAAATATACACATTACTTTACACGATAAGACTGTCAAGAGGCTGTATCTACATCAAGCGGGCATAATTGACATAAAAGATTGTATTTCTATTTATTTATACTTATAAAATAAAGTTGTATTTTTTTATTAATGTGAAATTTCCGATCGACACATTATTGTGTAATGTGGTATCTTGAATAGCATATTACACTTTCTAAGTCATATTTTATAACCCAGATTAGAATATGCATAAATAAAGTAAACAATATGGCACATAAGAGTAAATCCTTAAATTTATTTGTTTTATATTTTATATGTCAATAAGGCTTTTTAAAGTAGATTAAACATAATCATTTGCAAAAAAATATACTCATACATGTTCTTTTGCTATATGTATGATTTTATTCAATACCTTTAGTATCATTATTTTTTATGCACTTATATAGAAAAAGTAGCACTAAATCTTCGCATCTATTTATTTTTCATAAATTTGGATAAACTAACTAATTCTTTACTTTAAATTTGGCACGCGTTTATGTCAATTTGTCTATTCTTATGGGTCACTTGGCATTTAGTTAGCTTTTTAAGGATATAATTCATATGTCATATATTTAGATGTTCATTCAAAAGTTCTTCACGTCAAAATTTAGGATAATGATTATTTTTATCATTGTTTCAACACTGAGAACTTATCATTTCTATTAGTCTTAAAGCTATATGCAAAAAATAGTCATCATGATGATCCGTCACATAGACATATTGGATCTACAGAAAATCAGACCGGTCGATTTAATGTTTTTAAATTAAATTTATACAAGCTTAGAATAAAAAAAACATATGTTTATGGTATTTAAATTAATATGATATTAAATTTAATATAAATCATATTTTAATAAGATAGGTTGACATAAACACAACCCAACTTGTATTATAATCTGAATTATCACTCTTTTGATTTCATTGTTTTGTTTTTATATCGTCTTTGTGGATTAAAAAACCTTACTGTAGCTTGCTTTTATGTGACTGAATATTCGTTCATGGAGTAAATAATCTAGATATAATTTATCCATGTTTTTTTAATGTTGGAGTCTTTATATGATTCTATTTCTTTGTATTCTCATTCGTCTGTATATTAAGAATCCTTTTCTGATACTTTTCAAATTTGATTTTTATATGTAGTTTTAGTCCTTGATAATAAAAACCGATGCTAATCCTCAGACAAACTTTTCACTGACTCTACAAATGTTGCGAATTAAGAATTAACGCTAAACTCTATTTCTTGATATTGGGTAATTTTGCTTTTATCATACTAATCGCTTAAAAAATCAAGCCAGGTTTATATATTGTTCTATTAATGTTGCAGCGATTTCTGCTTATTCGTTCCTTAATATAACCTATTATTGCTGTGGATGTTGAGTGTGAAACGAATCCATGCATTGAAATCTTTTAGGAAGGGTTATAAAATAGAAAGTCTTAAGTTAAAGCGATTTTGGGTACTGATATCTAATTTATAAAACCATTTTTTGCTGATATATTAGTTTAATTTTCACTGTTGATATCTGTACAACTATATTATGGGCATTCCAGCTATTCCACGAAACGTTCGGAACCAATAATCGATTTGCTCCCATTTGAAACCATACAACTTACGTCCATCTAATAAAATACCACTTTTATGGCAATAATTTACAGAATTTTATTTCTGCATTTAAAGATATATAATTAAACAATTTAATTGGCTTTTTATTAATCTAAGATTTTCAGTATATTTGTTTTACTGTCATAGTCACAAAAAAATTCATATTATTTGATACTAAAATATGTTCAATATTTTATATAATATATTAGAATTTCTGGGCATGTGTGCTTAAATATGAAAATGAATAACATTATAAATACGTAGCTTTATTCTTCTGTAACATCTAAATGTGCGGTTTTAATGTGTATTCTTCCACATTTTTTATGCACGATGTATAAAAAAATTGATATAAACATAATATATTTATGGGCTTTATTATAAACATATGATAAAAACGGGTTCATACGGACAGCACATATTATTAAGAATATATTATGCGTATGTCGTAGAAAATTTTGGCCAAAAAAATACTTGATGCTAGATTACTCTTGTAAACTACATAATTTAACAAATGTTGACTAAATTTCAAAATCGATGTTTTATTTATAACAACTTTTTATAAACAGACTCTCTGACTATAATTATAATTAACACTCTAAATATTGTTTTTATTAAAAATTTGCTTTTATGAGAATGCACATTTGAAGGCTGTATTCTTATGCGGCATTTTTAGATTAATTATAACTATTTTTTTTGAATACTATAATACATAGACGGTGAAATTATATACTTTAAATATAGTCTAACACGGATATTATAAATTTGGGAAACGATTGATAGGAATTTAATATATTATTCATGTATATGCATAGATAAAAAGTGAATCATTTGTGAAATAATCGCTTTATCGTATTTGTAAAAAAACATAATTTTTTATTATTTAAAATTTTATGCAGATATATTATTTTTATCTTCAAAAATATAAAGAATATACTAGCTATAGTTAAAAAAAATTAGTAAAGAGAAATTTATATCATTTAAATGCAAATTCATATGATTTACACAACATCCCGATAAAAAAATATTATATTATAGAATAGAATAATAGCAGAATTTTACAATTATCATATATAGCCTTTTTGTAGTAGAACTATGCTCAGTATGTAACTCATGCCGGAAGTAATGAAATAAGTGTGAAACAGAGATTCTACAAAGAAATGCCTATATTTTCGTAATATCATATATTTTTATGCCAAAATAATAGATCTTGGAACTTTTCTTTATAAATATTTGAGTTTAATGGCCAGAGATGGTTTTTTTTTGTGGTATATCAAGTGAGATAAGATTAAAAATTTAGGTTTCAAATATAAAATACACCTGTGTCATTTGTATGCAATATAACTTTCTATGCATATAAAATACTTGAAACAGAACGTTTTATAATCATTTTCATATATTTATAGAAATATTGGAGGTATTTGAAAAAAGATCCCGAATTTATTCAAAAAAAATACTAGGTGAGAATTTTTCCAAAAAAGTTCTCATTGCAAAAAAAATGCTTTTTATTATATAATTCCAATCAAAACATCCAGAATATTTAGGTTAATTATATAAATTCCTATTAAAATTCGAATTTCATGCGTTTGTTACAAATTGAAAATATACATAAAACTATAGTTGTGCTAAAATATATTCTTTAAAAAATTATTTTAAGATCAAATTAATAATTTTTTTTTGCACTAATAAAGTTAAAAATTACATAAAAAATTCTACTTGTAAATTTTATGATATGTATGTTTAGATCCATTTTTTTGTGGTATTTTGAGATTTGTTGATGAAAAATTAAATGTAAAAGAAATTTCGATTGATTTATATGTTTAATTTGATTTTATGTAATTTTTGACGTCTCTTCATATTATATTTGATACATTAAAAACCTTAGCTTTCCCTGGCATGATTTAATCGACGATTATTAATTTTTCCAAATATCTGCGATTTTACACAATTATTCCTTTTTCAGTAAAATATTTGATCATATTCGAAAAATAATAAATTTCACATGTAAAATTACAATTAAAAATAAATCTGAAAATTCATACGTGTTTTTATAAGTAATACATGCAAATTCATATATATTTCTACAAGCAATTTAGTATCTAAAATTTTTTAAATGAAACATAGGATAACATATTGATCTAAATTTATAATGCTATATCACGTGCTAAAACTAAAAATCAAATCCATAGGATAAAAAGTTGGAATAACAATATTTAGCATAAAAAAATCATATATGTGTTCGCCTCTATTTATAAGGACATTGCTGGCAATAAAATTATATTATGTATGATGATTTTTCAAGAATACATTTACAACCATGATTACCTCGTTTCATGTCGGAAACAGTTTTTCAAGCTTATTTATAAACAAATTATATTTGAAAAAGGTTTTTATGAGTTTCTTATTTTAAAGACAAAGGTTAGAGTAATTAAAATATTAACAAAGTATTTAATTTTTCATGCCTTTTTGCACTTATTATTCACATATTTCATTTTTTATCTTATTAACTAGTTAATTCATTTATAACTAAAATCTTTTATCTATCTAGTCGGTAACTATTTTTAAATTCCCGAATTCAAAATTTTTCTCACATATATAATATATAACAATATTTTATTTTTTAAGCAATCAAAATTTTGAAGCAATATAAATATTCTGAATTTTTAGATATTTTAATGTAAAAATATTAGCTTTTAATCTAATTCTTAGTTTTTTTGGTAGAACCTGAGTACTTTATCAAAAATTTAAAAGTTGTAGTACAAAAATTTGCATGTAAGTTTTTTAGAAGGAAAATAATAGAATTTTATAATTATTACATAAATTTATATTTACAATTTTAACAAAGAATCAAACTTTTCGTATGATCCTTTGTAATTTTAACAAATTATGAAGATTGTAAAATGAATTAGGTAAATAAATATTTTTAAAGCTTAGATCTATGCATTATTTTTTTTAATATAGATCGTTTAAAATTTTTGTATTTAAAAACCTATAACCTAAACAATAAATGATATATCTCAATTCAAAGTTCAAAAAATTTATGTTCGTAACTTCTTTATATTATGTGTTAATATAAAAATATACATGAATGAGTAAAATTTTTCAATTATTTTCACTAATCTACTATATCTAATATGCTTTGTTATATTCTTGTAATCTATATTAAAATAAAATAATTTCCTCCATAAATAAAAAAGTTTAGTTACCATTTTATATTTTTTAAAAACTCTTTTTATCATAAATTTCTTATCTGAGACTATAATTTTCGTGCATTTTATAAAAAATTTTTTTGAGCGGCATACATAATTTGTAGGCTTTAAACATCGGAAAATCATTGTAAAAAAAATTACTAGGAGATCTTTAAGATGAAAGAATATGTTCTTATCCAACATAAAAAAAATCCGATAATTCGATATATAAAACTAAAATCAAAGTTGATAGTTAATTTTATGTTATATTTTTTTATTACCATTTTCTGTTGATATCTCTTTATTAAAAGTTATTTTTTTAGAATTCAAAATCCATATAATTCGTTACTAATAATATTTTTGTCTCATATTTAGCAAAAATACCATTAAATAAATCATCTATATAAAAAATAAAGGTTCTGTGCAGCATATCTAACTGAAAATGTTTTTTAATGAAAATTCTTGGTTTTAAACCGATATATGTTTTATATGTATTATTAATAAATTTTGCCTTATACTATAGTTTATTTGCATTATCAAATAGTCGTAGATAATAAGAAATGTTTTTACAAATATTATAAATTTAAAAATGATTAAATTCTATTAATATCTTAGGGTTAATTGTAATGTCTAAAACCTTTTAAATTTTATTAATTCCCATTCTAGAATTGTACCACTTTTTGATCTACATGATATCGAGAAAAAAAACTTAAATTTATAAGAAATTGGCACGCGCAAAACTACTAAGCATATGAGACCAAAAAAAGTTTTAACGTTTTAATACAATGTAAATGTAGATATTGATCGGTATAAAAAATTAAATTTACTTATGTAAATATATTTCCCGCTGATATTTCATTTTTTTAAACATATTTTAAATATATTTGGCAATTTATAAGCGTCATAAAATAGATAAATGTATATATGATGAATTTTGTTTTTTTCTGTATATTATTCGATGTAATAATAGCATAAAAATTCCTTTTTAATGCTCATTGACAAATAGATAGCAAATTAAAATCAACCATATATAAATGTGGGCTAAATGAATTTTATTTTCTTACACATTTAAAGGTAATAGTGATTAAGTGCGAGGGCATTCTTTTATCAAAAAACATATGTTAAATGTTGCCAATGTGTAATGAACTGGGAAAAAACAGAGTATAAGACCTATATTATTAGAAAGATTTATAATAGGCTTTGCATATTATTGATCTGCATAAAATTTGAGCACTTTCTGAACTTAGAGACAGTGTTATGAGCTGTAAAATAAATTTTTGAAAATTACTTATACATACATGTGAACTATCTAAAATTGGGATGTAAACCGTCCCTTTTTTAATTTAACATAAAGATCCATTATACCATATATGAGAATTAATAACATTAGAAATGTAGAGTACATGTCAATCAAATATCCATTTATAGAAAGAATGCTTTTTTGACATGTAATATATGCACTGTTCACGTTTTGTATAAACCACGATAAGCTCAACTTATTTCTACGAAAATATTAAATGATATTAGAATATAAAAAAAGAATACATAAAACAGCGCTTGAATATATAAATAGCGAATTTTTCGCTGAAGACAGATCATGAAAATTATAAATAGAGATAAATTTATATAAAATTGCACAAAAGAAAATATTGATCATATTTCATAAATTCCTGCAGACACACATCGGTAAAATTATTAAAAAAAAATATAACTTTATTCTAAAACTCTTGTGTATATATTTAATACAAGCCAAAATACCTTTTTACGAGTACTTTTCATTATAAATGTGTTTCCAAATTTTTAAATAAACTTATTCGATAAATCAGTCACATACTCAGGCGATGACAAATAAATATATTGTAAAACAAATCTGTAAATAATCAAATATGATTGGGAACATCATTTTACACACACTTTGTTGCATTTTTATATTACTCGCATCATAATTAAGCATACTTTCGCTTTCATCATATTCCATAGCTAGAAAATTTTATTTCGATATTAAAACAAAACAATTCTATGTGTAATCAATAGATATAAAGCAAAAAATTTGTGGATAATTCTAGTTATTTGTTTTGATAAAAAATCTAAAATTTATAATTCGATCAGTTGAGTATATTCTAATTTTCAACATAGAAAGTTGATTTTTATTTTTTATTAGTTGATTGATAACTTTAATATTTCTTTTGCTTTTTTAATGTATTTTGAACATATGGACAGCAATAATTATTTCCTTTATATGAAAAGATAATAAATTAAGTTTAATGATTTAAAAACCGATAAAATACAAATAGTTACGCAATATAAAGCAGAAAATTTCATGAAAATATGGCTAGTGTAATTATAAGATTAATTTCCTCATAAAAGGATTTTATGAAGCTTCGTAGATTTACATCTTTAAGCCATATGGTTTCAGGCCAATTTCAGCAAATTGATCTATGATTTTATATCTGTTCACATTCATGGTATTTTACACATGAAATATCCATATAAACGTAAAAATTATTTTAGATCAAGTGCTTTTGGCATGATAAAAGAGTCAAATTTATTCGGCGTCATAAACACTGTATGTCACAGGTAATTGCTATTTACTGTGAGGCAGTCTACAGGTGTATGCTCCAATTCTTGCAGATGAGCCGGATTGAATAGCCGTTTAATGATTCAAAAATACACATACGAGAATATTTAAATCTACAATCATAAAATTATGGTCTAATATATACACTATAAATCCACCAAACTAGAAATTATATCATTTTTTAGTAATTTTGGTATATCGAGTAATAACTGAGAGAAAATATCAATCCGAACAGAGTGTTGTTGCTTTACTTAAAATTAGAGCTAAAGCAATGATGATAATAGGGTAAAAAATATTCAAATTGATAAATAATGGTAAATTCATTCATTCACTTTAATTAATAGTTTATGAAATGGCATCGTAATCAAAAATATGTATTTTTAGATCTGTACAAATAAATAAATGTTAAATCTATTGATATTGATAATTTATAAACGACATTTTAGCTAAATAGCAGATAAAGGTATTTAAAATTTCTATAATATTTGAAGCAAAGTGTGTAGGAGAAAATTTGAAGCCTAAAAAGTAAAGAGATTGCTATTTGAGGAACCGAATATATAATTAATCGCAGTTTAAAAATGTTATAAAATATAAGAAGCGTTCCATTAATTAAAATTCATTGCCGTTATAATTTATATATCTGAAGGAAATAGATGTCACAAATCATATAGAGGCTTATACAACCTTGTGATTGAGAATAAATCCTTGAATTAATGTGTCTCGAAAGGATAAAAGGTATTGAAGAAGACTCTAGAGAGGGGAAGGTGTACAAGAGTATTAATGCAATCGCGCGCAGGTAATCAAGCAAGTTTTGCTCGAAAACTTAAACTAAAATCAAAACTATAAATTTAGCCTATGAATAAAATATCCTTTTAGAGGACTATTAATTTGTATATTTTTTCATTATATTAATATTTAAAACAGAAACACATTGTAAATTGAAAAAATCTTTAAAACACTCAAAATAAGAATTTTGGTATGTCGTTTATAAAAATTTTTTAAATGAGTAGGAAATCTGATAACAATTTTCAAATATATTATTAACTTTAAACATAGTTTCACATTTACATATAAAAAAAATATTTTCTATGATAGAATCGACATTACCATTTACCCCTTTATCTACCTGCGTCTTATTTACGCATATAAAAAAATATATGAATTTTTTTATTATTATATAAACTATTGCATCAGAAGGTGTAATCAAAGGCATAAAATGAAAGAATAGAATCATATATCCATAATAGAGAATTATAAAACTGGGTATGTTAATAAAAATATAATTGCTGATATATATTTCTGAATCGCAGTGTGAACACACAAATATGAAAAAAATAGCATTCCGAAAAATAGTATTCAAAAAAATATGGATAAGAATACATATAAGATATCCAGATACACTCTGTTTACCATAAAAAAACTGTTAATTTACGGCTTATGTGTATATTGCAACTAAAATACAAAATAAAAATCAATCAATAAACTTCTTGCAGATAATGATTTATAAAGATAATTATATACATGATTTTAATGCGATTTTGATGTAAGTAAGTTATATACAATAAAAGAATTTACGACATTTTTCGATTCCTAAAGCTTTATGTTTTTTTCTATATCCTCTAAATCAGATTTATTCAAGAAAATAAGATCTGATTCGCCATTTAAAGTACCAATGAATATTTTGGTCTGTTAAAAAAGGTTATTTATAGATGAAATTTTCAACTCATATAAAAAAATTATGCTTTTTATTATATAAAATCACAAATTAAAACTTTGTAATCAGGATCATTTAAATACTTAGGCTCATTCAATACATTTAAAAGATTAGAACAGTATTAAAAATGTGATCTTAAAAAAATATTCATCACAATATATTATTATATATATCATCATATTTGACTATAATTTCTTTTCTTAAACCAAGACCAAATCTTCCTTTATTTATTAATTATCTATATTTAAAATGCAATTTTTTAACATCTATCTGGTCTAAAAAAATATCCAGCGAATCTCGAATTATAATTTTTATTTTTTTATGGTGTGTAGTACATTCAAAAAATAACGCAAATGCGTATAAAAATTAATGCGTTACGAAGAAAATCGATACGACTTGAAAAAATTTATTTATAAGCTTAAATATTATTTAAATATGCAGATAAGATATTCACACCCTTAAAATATTTAATTTGCTTTGCCATAAAAAGTGTTTGTGTGTTGTTAGCTTGTAAACCAATGTTAATTTAATTTATGATTATAATATATCTAGAACATAACTGCCATAATCCATGATAAATAATAAATTTTTGTAATCAAATTTAACAAATTCTTATTTTTTGTAATTTTAAAAAGATATTTATATTAGAAATTTTTTGATATATTCCCTAATAAAAGGCTAATTACGGTATATTATATAGTCTTTTATATGTTCAAAACTTTTATTTCACCGATCTAGAGCACAATTAACATCTTTTGGACTTATGATGTATAAACCCTAGACCATAATAGTTATGTATATCAAAACTATGGATGAAAAATATAATAAATTTTTGTTTCCGAAAAAATTATAAATTTAAATACTATTTTTAACAAACACTTTAAACCTAATGTCATCGATAAACACAAGAAAAACGATTTTAACTAAATTTTTAATTCTTTTATTATATATTACAATTTTTTTTAAATAGATGATACGTATACTGGACAATTAGAATATAGAAAAAGTAACGAATACAAATTTTTATTTTTTTATATTATAGATGGTAAATCTACATAATTACAATTCGATAGAATAAATTATTTTAATTTATTTATATTTGTAAGAGTTATGAAATTATGTTTTTTATGTGATATATTGGATTAATATGTTTGATAATATAAAAATATAGATAAATTATATCACGAAAGTCAATTTAAAAATATTATTTCATAATTTTGTCTATAAAAGGGATAGATTATAATTCTAATTATAAGTAAATTACACATGTTCATAAATAAAGAGACAATTAGTATTTTACTAAATCATATTTATATTTTAAATATAATAAAACGACCCAAATTTTAGACTATCTGCCTTTATATATTTTAAAATTAAACTTTTGGAAGATTATATATTTAACAAAAACAGTAAATAAATATAAATAAAAAAAAATTATGATTGTAATATTTGATTTACGTTTTTATTTTAGTCAAAAATACCATAAATTCTTATAGATGAATAATAAGATCATTAGTGAACTTATTCAACTATTTTGAACCACATAGGCTTATGAAATCATAAATAATTGCACGTTATAAATCAATTTTCTATAAATTCGATAACTTTATAAAGATAAATTTGATAAAATCTAGTTTAAATATTTTTTACAATTATAGTTCAAAATAATTTATAACAAAATTCAAGACACGCGAATTCATCATATTACAAAGAAGAAAAGCGTTTTTTGCGATAGATATGTGAAAGAAGTCAAAATAGGTATCACAGAGTCGTGCAATGTTCCCATTAGACTGACCAGATCTAAATAGATAAAATTTATAAAACGAAACTTAACCAAAATAAAAAAAATTATATTTAGAATTTTTAGTATATTATACAGAATTATAACATATGATTTTATTCCTATTATAATAACAGCAAATATATATGGTATTTATAATAAAATAAAAAATTATAAATAGTTTATACAGAAATTTATTCTTAGTAATAAACATATTTACCAAGATTTTATTCTAAAAGGCTCTAATTTTTAAATCAGAAAATATATTTATCATCTATTTTTGTATTTTAAATTATTAATTTCGTAATGTTTTTTTTATTTTTGATTTGTAACTAGCAAGATTATAGAAGAATTCGACTTTACAAAATAGCTAAAATGATAGTAAAAGTAACTAATGAGATTCTTACGTTACTTATATTAGACATAATGTATATATCGGTATAAGAATATGTGTCTACTGTATAATTAAATTTTTTGAATAAAAGAAAAAACCTGTGATGATCAATGAATTATTTCATGATTTTGATGGTATTATCTTTAAAAAATGTTGTGTGATTGTTTTCGAATCCTATATATTAGTTAGTTAGTCTACCTATTCCGATGCATGAAATCTAAACATTATAAATTAGAAAATTGGCTTTACATATTATTATTTATGGAAAATTCTAAAATCTAAATGATTTATATCTTTTCAATAGCATATTTTACAACCATTTCGTATATATTTTTTGACCTACTGTACTACTTTTAAATATTGAATATTGTGACACGGTATTGATTTTGATAATAGTGAAACCACCCATAAAGATAATAAGACATTATTATAAACAGGTTTAAAGATATTTCGAATCAAAAAAATTTTACAATTTAATTTTTTTTCTAGTATACACTATCATAAAATCTTTAGTCAAATAAAGCTTTGCAATATACGAACGTTTATAGAAAGGTATTTTTCGTTATGTGAGCATGCATCATTTGTATTTAAGCGCAATGCACTTTCCTTTTTTGATAATTGAATTTTTTGGTTAAATAAGGAAACCAAGAAAAAGCTCATTTTTATCGAATCTTTATGCTTTCAAGATTATAAAAATTATTTATATATGTGCCTATACATCTATATGGGTCACTTTACTCATTATTATTAATAAGAAACTACACAATGGCAAATATAGCTAAAATCCAAACCTGATAATTATGAAATCTGGTAAACTCTACACATGTAATTTATTTAAATCATATTTTTTTGATCTGAGATCAATAGAATAAAAATTGACATGATTATAAGTTTATTAAACCTAACATTTCATTATAATGCGGGCTGAAGAAAAATAAAACAAAAAGAAATAAAATTTAAAAGCCATTTATAAACCTAAATTGAACATATTTACTAATTATTCTGCTGGTAACATAAATCAAGGCGAATATCATGAAAAAATATTTTTTTCATATGATAAGTTAGTGCAAGGTGTGTTATAGAATAATATTTTTGAATTATTGAATATTGACAAATTTTTTATGTATATTTTTATTCTAAATTCTATCAGAATTTCATATTACCACCTTCACCTTTCTGTTCTATTTGGAATTTTTGCAAATTAGCATGATTTAATCTTATAAGTCTATTTTATTCTTGTGTTCAATCGTATATATTTTTGAAATTTGATTCAGATATATTCCTAAATTTGTAATCCTTTGAGTAATGCAATATAGAATTCCGAAAATTCTAGCTAAATATTCATATAAGCAAAAGAATTTTCACTGATTTCTTTTTCATGAAGAGATTCGAATATTTTATTACAAAAAAAAACATAACGCTAGAGAGAGCAACTAAGCAGAATCTATTGTTCACCGAACAATCATTATCGATAATTTTTAAAATTACTACTAATTTTATTTTGACTTGAATTCTGTGAAATATTCTATATAAATGTGATTAAAATAAGCCTTCTAACTCTTATTAGTACGAGTGTTGTATTAAAATATAAATTTGTTTTTTCTGTGTAGATAAATTTTCTAGATAAGAACATTACTGGAAAATTTTTTTGCAAAATAAAAATTATTTTTTAAGATGTATAACTTAGACTAAATAAAAATTCATTTTTTTTTTAATATACTGATTTAAATGTAATATGACTATCTCTAATTAACAGTATAAAGTATGCATATACTCAATTATAAATTCATATAATTCAATGGCTTGTGGTTCTTTTTTGATCAGAAAGATATTTAATATTTAAATTCAGTTATTAACTAAATAAAATCAATTATCGGCTTTGATATGAGAAAATCATATATTTTTTATGAAAATATAATCAAAAAAGTTAAAAGAGGAACATAGCTTGATATAAAAAATTATAAAATGCATTTAGTTTAAAATGCAACGTAAAGACCGAAAATTATGTAGGGTTATTTATTACTAAATTTGCATATTAATCAAGAAAAATTCGCAAATATGATAAATAAAAAACAATATAAACGTAAAAAATATGTATTAACCATGGTTTGTAAACGTATATATGTCTAAGCTGCGTCATTTTGATAACTGTACTTGCACAATGCTAAATAAATCAGGAATTTTTTGAGTTTACAAATGATTGGTATGCGCATAAATCGTCTATTTAAAGTATATAATAGTGTTCTTTTGTCAACAAAAAGTTTTTCGCATAATTTATATTTCTTTTATATATGCATTTATACAATATCACAATAACATTGATAGAATGATATCTATAATGACGTTATATAACCAATTTTCTATATTACAGTTGAGATCTCATGTTTATAAATATCTAGCTGCATATGAAAATTTTAAAGATATTTGTTTTACGTGTAAAAAACGAATGCAAATGAAAAAATTCCGTAAAAAGTTAATTTTAAATAAGAATTTTTGCAATGTGCATGAGAAAAATATTAAAAGTGTGACTAAGTTAATTTTAAAAATAATCATACAATACATCTTCATTGTAAAATGTGGTAAAGTATTTATTTTATTATATATCTCGTGTTTTGAATAATAAATAATTGAATGAGTTCACAAATTAAATACCTTACTATACAAACGTCAGAATTTATATATAATTCTATCTAAATTCCTTTGTTTTTTAATCACGGAAAATTTTCATGATATTCATCTAATTCGCAATCTCAAATCCCAATATAAAAAGTGTAGACGTTTTATTTAGATACCTTAAAAATATCCTTTGCATTTTTTTAAAAAATGCATTTTCAAACATCTAAAGAGTAAGGAAATCAAATGTATACATTTATAATATATTAGCAACCTAAAGTCCGATATCTTAAAAATTTAACGGCAATAGAAAAAATAATAATGCCAAGTTACATTAATAAAGTGTTAATTATTAGAAATATATAAATTTTTAAAATTATTTTGCTTTTCCATAATTTAATTTAGATTTTTCTTTGTTTTCAGAAAGCAATATTCCCTATTGTTGCAAATAAAGAAATGAATACAGGAATCTTATTTAGACAACAATTAAATCAATTTATAGATTTTCAGCTTTTAAAAAAGGCACAATATTTATTTTAAATCTATACACAGGCAAAAAAACCATCTTCGTGATGTAAAAATACAATAAATTATAGAAATTATTGTCTTTGGCGTGATTTTTACATATTGTAGACTTTTTTTACACAGGCGGGTGTAAGAACGTTATATTTAATGTTAAATATCATCTCTCCTTCTTTCGTGCCTCATATAACTGTATTAATTTCTAATAAAAACCCCATTTCTTGTACTTGGATATGTCATACCTGCATCTTGACTAAAAAATTGTATCTTAAATAAAATTTATGTGTGATCTTTGTATTTGTATATGTTTGTTAAGTAATCTAAAGCATGTAATCGCATCTATGATGCTACAACTTTAAACAAGATATTTGTATCGTAATATTGATACATGTGACATGTTAAGTTATATAAAAAATATTATTTATTCATGCTTAACTATTGTTTATGAAATCTGTAATAAAAAACTGTAAAAAGTCCTATACTCAATTCATATATATATTTTTTTCTAAATACATTATAAAATGGCTAAATGTCGAAATTTTCATGAACATATAACATTTTTGATCAAATTATTTCATCTGAATAGAAAAAATAGAGTTATTATATCATTACATCTTCACGCTGTCATCTAGGGCAGGAAAGTATAATAAAGAATCCTTATCATCGATAATCAATTTGGAAATATTTTTTCTAGATATAAAATTTTTTTTTTATAAATATGTAAAAAGCTTACAATTTACAAAAAAAATGTATGTCTATATTATATTATATTAAATTTAACTTTGATTAATGGGAGATTATTTTAACAAGAACATGTAAAATTGTTATGATCAGAGTTTTTATTATAAATTGGGTTATTATCTTGCAAATTATGTAAAAAAGAATGATTTTTGAGTTGATTAAAGTTTACGTAAACACTCTATGATGCTTGTTTTTTTAATTAATGAATTGTTATTTCTTCTTAACCGATAAATATTTTTTTCTTTGTTTAGAGCTTGTAATATATTCCTGTTATTTCTTTTTCAATTTACCCAAA
>NW_028232902.1:0-106465 GCF_057557595.1 Rhyacophila brunnea | reverse complement strand
GATGATTTTATCTAGTGGTTGTTACATAAAAGGCTTATCGAATTGCATTATATATAATGTTGACTATCGGTTTTATTACAAAATGATTTTTCTTGTGTATATATGCATGAGGTATTTTCAAATTATGTTTATTTCAATATATAGAAAGTTACATTCCCTAATCTTGTATCCCATATGTAGAAAAAAAATAGTTGAACATATTAAATTGCCAGATTTAAATGGGTCTTCGCCAGCATGTCATGTTATGTAAATTTGTATAACTAGATTTTATACATGAGTAATGGCATGCACCGCAAATAAATTGTCTTTCACAAGAATAAATCAATTAGTGTGATTACATGGGACCCGGGGTAAATGAATGAAAAATTACATTGAGAAATTTAGGAGGTTTTTCACCGGGATGCGTTTCATTTTCAGTAAATTCAGTGAAGGGATGTTAAACAAGAGGATTTAATTGCATTTAACATAAAACGTAATTATTTTTAAACTAGAATGAGTCGTTTTGTGTGATTTCATCCGACTAGATTTTATACACGAGTAACCTTATTAATCACATTTAAATGGCTTCTCATCAGAATGAGTCATTTTGTGGTATTTCATGTTTCCAGATGTTATACACGAGAAATCACATTGATCACATATAAATGGTTTCTCATTCGAATGAGTCATTTTGTGTGATTTTATGTTTCCAGATGTTATACAAGAGTAATCACATCGATCACATTTAAATGGCTTTTCATTAGAATGAGTCATTTTGTGTGATTTCATGTTTCCAGATGCTATACACGAGTAATCACATTGATCACATTTAAATGGCTTCTCATTTGAATGGGTCATTTTGTGTGACTTCATCCGACTAGATTTTATACACGAGTAACCACATTGATCACATTTAAATGGCTTCTCATCAGAATGAGTCATTTTGTGGTATTTCATGTTTCCAGATGTTATACAGGAGAAATCACATTGATCACATATAAATGGCTTCTCATTTGAATGAGTCATTTTGTGTGATTTCATGTTTCCAGATGTTATACAAGAGTAATCACATTGATCACATATAAATGGCTTCTCATTTGAGTGAGTCATTTTGTGTGATTTCATGTTTCCAGATGTTATACAAGAGTAATCACATCGATCACATTTAAATGGCTTCTCATTTGAATGGGTCATTTTGTGTGATTTCATGTTTCCAGATGTTATACACGAGAAATCACATTGATCACATTTAAATGGCTTCACATTTGAATGAGTCATTTTGTGTGATGTCATGTTTCCAGATGTAATACAAGAGTAATCACACTGCTGACATTTAAATGGCTTTATACCAGTATGCGTCTTTATATGTAATTTCATACGACTAGATGTTTTACAAGAATAATTACAATGATCACATTTAAATGGTTTTATACTAGAATGAGTCATTTTGTGTGATTTCATGTTTCCAGAACTTATACACGAGTAATTACATTGCTGACATTTAAATGGCTTTATACCAGTATGTGTCATAAAATGTAATTTCAAATGACTAGATGTTCCACATGAGTAATCACATTGATCACATTTAAATAGCTTTATACCAGTATGTGTCATTTTATGTCGTCTCATGTTACCAGATTTTATACATAAGTAATCACATTGATCACATTTAAACGGTTTTATACTGGAATGAGTCATCTTGTGTGATTTCATGTTTCCAGATAATATACACGAGTAATCACATTGCTGACATTTAAATGGCTTTATACCAGTATGTGTCATTAAATGTAATTTCAAAAGACTAGATGTTACACATGAGTAATCACATTGATCACATTTAAATAGCTTTATACCAGTATGTGTCATTCTATGTCGTTTCATGTCACCAGATTTTATACACGAGTAATCACATTGATCACATTTAAATGGCTTTTCTCCGGTATGCAGAAATTTAATTTTTTTCGTGTCACTGGAATAATTAGATTCAACGCTTTTAAATGGCGTTTGACAAGAGAAAATGCTTTTACTACGTTTACATTGTTTTACATCCATACTAGTGATTTCGTGGAATACATTTTTTTCGGGTATCGATTTAGTAACCTTACGTTTAATTGCGCCACGTGTTTTTTTTAAACTTTTCTTGTATTCCTTGAGTTCTTTTTTAACATCTCGTTCGTCGATTTGTATGATTTCATCAATTTTCTCTTCTTCCGACGATTTGAGATTTGCTGCGTTATCCTAAAAAACATTTATAATATAATTTTTATCACCACACGATCTACACAACGTAACCATCGTTTAAACTTTCATCAGCATGTTAATAATTATCTACTGAAGTTACGCAGATTCCTAGTTGAGCTAAACGATGCGAAAATAATTTTAAAAACTGTTTTAAGATACATGTCGTTTTCATAATAGAGAACGTGGGTGTTGTTATCCTGTTAGTTGTTCGCTCTTATCCAAATTTCAATAATTAGATCTCGATTGGCGCTGTATCTATGGTTCACTTATCATAAAAAAAATGTATCATAAAACCTAAGTGTGTTTGGCATCCTTCAGAATATTGATTTGAGTTGTCCGTAGTGTACTTTAGGTGTATTAACCATTGTTTTAAATCAACCAATGTCCTATCTCGTAAGTGAATAGTTTAAAAGAAGGTACTACATTTTGGTACAGTAGATGAAGATTGCACAATGGGATAGTAGGTACATTTGCTTGCGGCATTCTCCTTCTATTGAATTATATGACCCATTGTTACTGTTTATGATTACGCCATGTGTACGGCTATTTTCTGTTTTAATTTTAATCGCGCGTTTAAAGATGGACGTGGTGAACGAAACAATTTCACTTAATTGACCGAAAGACAAATTGACAGTTGATAACTTGATTCGAATTTAATATTATGCATCCGTACGTGTATGTATTCAACCAACTCTGGTATAGTAGTAACCTTTTCGAAATTATCGATTTACCAACTTTATGTTTTTACGAATACTAACAATGTATTTTTTTTAACGATATCCAATTATCGTCTATTCAATTCAAAACTATCCTAAACGACAATTTTTCGAAATACGTTTTTTTACATCCATCGATTCTCTATGAAATTTCCAACATTTCTGTATAAACCTAAATGCATATGGTTATATTGAATTTAAGGAACAATTATTTTTATGCCACTTCTTAAGTATCCTAAGTGACATTATTTTCCAATGTTTTGACTTTTTCATAAATTTGAAATTGGGAAAAATTCCACAAATTTTATTGTAATTTGAAACACAAAAAATGATTTTTTAATATTTAGATATTACAGAACTAAATCGAATTAAGTATAGGTTCATAATTTCTAAATTTAGCTTTCCTGCACATTTTATGATTTGGCGTTTAGGCTGGTTTAGATTTGAATAGACGTTATATTCATTGCAACTGTACCTAATATTTGATCTAATTTGATTGATTAGATACGCTATTTGTGTCCGCTGTTATTGGGACCATCACATATTATTTTATACTAAACTATACTTATTCTCTGTGATTGATTTTACTGGCTAGTTTTACTAGTATTTTACTGGTACTTGTAGACTAGATACGAGAAAGAAACACAATATCTTCATGTTTCTACCTACATTGTAAAGTACGTACATAGATGGATTACCTGTTTTAGTGGGCTATATTCGGAATACGAACAACTTGGTTGATGATCTTTATAATTAATTGTATCTTCAATAAACTCTTTCTTGATGTCCACTCGCTGAAATTCGGGTTCCGATTTTATATTTACCATGTCTCTTGTTTGAAGGTTCTGAAAAAACAATGTATTATTATTTCATTAAATCAAGCTTACTTTATGGAATATCACTCAGTTTTATATGATTTATAATAATAAATTGTATATTCATCGGGAAAGCATTATTTCCCAGCTGCAATACGGTTTCTTAGGATCACAGGCGCCTAACTACAAAAATTCATGTTTTGATTTAGGCCCGGTTTCGATACTCCGTAATTATAAATAAAACTTGATGCTGTACCTACATATATCCGTTTACAAGATATAGTTGAGAAAAGTATGCTTTATTTAATGAATTACATGGTAGTAAAATCTTTATTTGCGTTTTAATTGTTGAACACAAATAAAGGGTAGGTGTCGAGCCCAGAGCACTCGGGTGGAAGACCAGCGCCATACGCACTGCACCACAAGAGACGCCTTGACCAAATGACGAGGAAACTCTCAAAAAATAACGGTTTCTGCATTCAGATGAATTGGATCAGTGCAGTATGTCTGTTTTCGCGCAATCGATAGATTCATATTATCATTTACTTATACCTAACCAGTAATCAGTAAATAATCCAGTACCTATATCGGCTATTATCAAAATTCCAATAATAAGAATTGAAATATTAGCATAAAAAATATTTCAATTAATGTCAATATAATATTATTAACTATTTGAGCTTCTTGTATAAAAAAAAAGAATTCACAGGCCAATTATTTGTAATTCCATGAGGTACATAGTGGATTTATTTAAGGATTTGGATACGTTTAATCTAGTTAACCTAAGTACGCGTAATTTTGTAACGCTTACAAAGAAGTAAATACGTCTACGAAATTAATGACAATGTCGGCAAACATAAGCAAAAACCAATTAACCTATCTACCCTGTTTACACGTGTAATAATTTACTGTTGGCAGTACGTATTATCACGGCCATAACAAGAAAATGTACGTGTAAACACGATGTACTATCCTGCTGTTGCAAGATTGCATACATGAATTAAAAATATTCGGAAGCATCTGAATTTTCACGCGACAGTTGGATTTGTTCGATATCTTCGTCTGTTCAGTAGAACGATAGTAGCGAACGGCGACTCATTTTAAGTACAATCGATTTTCATGACTGTCAAATAGTACCATAAAATGACAACATCGCGTCTCGCTTATTCTTGAAGAATGAGATTGGAGAGACAGTCAGCACTTAAAATACCCACTATTGCTGCAAGTAAATCCATCGACGTGTACAGGCGCTATAAAAGACATAAGCTTTAGAAAACTAACCTCAAAAGCAATGCTGGAACCGTCGGCAATCTCTTGCTTTATATAATTATTGGTCACAGGGTTAATTTGATGGTTTAAGGGCACCTGCCATTCTGCATCAAGTTCGAATTCATCCGGCTCGCGTTTCACGTCCATCTTTCGAATGGAAAGCGTACGTTGGATTATCTTAGCAGACTAAAAACGTGCAGGCGGCAGATGATATTGACAGACTGACAGTTCTGACAATGGCACACAGTTACGATAAAAAGTGCTGATAGTATTGCCATATATAATATTATAATCATTACGCAACAGAGAAATTTATAACATTATTATTATATTAGGCAACTGTGCCAGTGACGCCACGTGGGGCTAGGTATACCATGAGTTGCATAGGGTCGGCATATTATTCTATACTGTGTAGAATGAAGGAGTGAAAATAATTAACATTACAACTTTTGGCAGCATTCGGGTTTTCAGGTTAACATACAATGCAGTCGCTTTATTAGAAAGAATTGACATTTTAGTTAAAAAAAATAATCAGCATGAACATCCTGACATTGTAACTATTGTAGGTAGGTATTGTAATACACAATATTCCCATTGTAATACATATTATAATGGTGGTATCACATCACCACAGACTAGGGTTTTGTAGGTCCCGGACGTCTTTTTTGTGGTCAATGTCCGTGTCCGGTATCTTTTTTTATTTTTATCGAAAAATACGTAATAATATTATGTCCTCGTTTCGCTTTACATGTAAATTGTACGTAAAACATTTCACCGTAGTACGTTCGCCGTGAGCTTTCTGTCGTAAATGACCGTATACTATACAATATGAACAATAATTCATTTTATGTAACTAGCCGATTTTGGCAAAATTCATGTATAATAATTCAAGGATGAAAACCTAACCTGACCTAACAAATAATCCAGTACCTACCTATATCAGTTACATGGGTACCAGCAGCGTGGTGCAAGGTGGTGCAAGTGCACTACCTTTTTCTCAAAATCTTTTGTTGATAATGTAATATAGGTAGCAATATTATTTATTGAAGCAAATTCTACACATACATCATTTTAATTTAATATTTTTTTTATTTAAAACATTTAGCAAACGATGACATGGATGACGCAATGGAAGAACATAGCTTTTGGGCATTTGGGTATAAATCCCATATTATTTTTTGAGCCCCACCTATAATAATAATATGATCAGACATGTTGGCACAGTCATCGTATTCTTGTCTACCCAAAATTACATGCAGAACCAATCCAATATCCTGTTCCGTCTATAATATTATCGTGGATAAAGGTTGCACAGCTGAATCCGACAGAGCAGAATAGACTATAAATTCTTCATGTATTTTGAAAATGTTATTATTATCTTTGTGCAGGTATCGAATTGAACCTGTTTGTAGTTTTGAAAGGCATTCTTTGAGATGGATGCTTTACTATTGAATCCCGCCGCCTGCGAGGTATGTTCAATCATTCGCTTTCTCAACCAGGAGGATGTACACCCTTTTGAAATCCATCGTCGTCTCACGTCCGTTTATGGTAATGTGATGAACCAAATGAATGTCAGAAAAATCCCATTTATGTACTTACCTATATAATTATAATACATAGTGAGTCGCTCATTTCCAAAATAATTCATCATGTCCAGTTTTTACTAAAAATGAACTGAATTTGCAGTTATATTGCTTATTCAAAAGGGCACATACATATTCAAAAAAAATATATTCCTTTAGTAGTCTTTTGCAGCCGTATAACGGTTGAAAAACAGCGTCCAATTTCAAAATGCGTATTGTCCTTAAAACTGTGTCAAAAGTCATCTTGTCCATGACTAATCTTTTAATATTTCAAAAACTGTGTATGATATTTTAGTAGGTAAACGATGTGTTTTTCGCAAGCATATAGGTATTAAATTTTAATTTATTATCGAAAGAGAAATGTTTATTTTCATGTAGATTGTTCCATACACGCTTTAGCATAACTCACCTTGTCCATAAAAACATCTTCAAAATGCATCATTTCTTGTAGAGGTTTCAGAGACGTTTTTCGTCAAAGAGAAGACTGGGAGGAGTCAAATCTCTTTGTTTTTCGTAAATATCTCTAAACCAAACAAAATGGACAAGGTTAACTTTGGAGATGGGCGACGCTACTTTATGGATCACCGAGTTCAAACCTAGAGACCCTGTAAGGCACTGGACTATGGGGCGACTCTTATTTTGAAATAATGTCCTCTTTTTATCATCGTCAAAATGTTGGAAACCTACCACGTGCGTAAAACCTTCACCGTTGTTTGAAACTACCTACGTTTTGTTAATTATTAATAACTAGCGAGCACCCTGCATGCGTTGCGATTCCACCCAAAGAAGGAAAGTGTTTGTGTTTTAATTCTGTTTGTTGAAGTGCTTGTGGATAGGTACACAATATTTTTTGTTTTACCGTCTGGTGCGTACACGAATAAATCATAAGATAACGCGTGAGTAGGTCACATACAGCTGCCCATGTGAGAAGCATGGATTTTCCAAATTTGGTATAGGTACGCATACGAATAGAAGATGAAGATGGTAGTACCCATTCAGAAACCTTTGCGGGCGTGCGCACTACAACACACTAAAGTTTCATTGCAATCGGATGAATAGTATAGAAACGCATACAAATTGAAGAAGATGGCTGTACTAATAATTCAAAAACCTTCGCGGTCTGCACACAACAATTGACGAAAGTTTCATCGCAATAGGATGAATGTTATAGGAACTCATACAAATAAAATAAGATATAATGAAGAAGAAGATGGTTGTACTAATTCAGAAACTTTCACGGTTGTGCACACAATAACTTACCAAAGTTTCATCGCAATCGGATGATTGGTATAGGAACGCATACGGAACTGACAAACAAACATTAATTTTTATATATACATATAGATAAATAATAATATTATTTTAATATTTTTTTTTTTAACGAATTATTCACAAGAATTAAGAATGTACTTAGAAATATAATTATTGAACATACATAACATTAAAAACACTTCTGAGAAAATATGTGACGCTAAAAAACAAACGTGGTCATCTCCATCACAAGTGAAACTGGGTAAATAAACTTTTTTGTTTTTGTGGTTAATTTGAACCCGTTAGTTAATAATTTCCTAATTTATGATTATATTTTATTTAAAAAATACGATTTAAACAATGCTCAATAATCGCGAATCCTTAAAAAAAGTATGACTCCTTTAGCATTGTAGTCAATGTGCATGGGCCCCTTACCAGGGAGATGCAGGTTCGATTCCGGCGAGGTGTCTCACTTTTTTTAAAAAGATTTTTTCTATCTTTTTTAACTTCTTTGGCCATACCCGCCCCTTAACTGGACACCACGCGACGCCTTCAAAAATCCCTGTCGCTCGCTAGTCTTCTTGCTTCGTTCCAGGTCAAACCAGCACCCCGTAGCTCCGCCATATACACTCTGTTGATTGTATTTAGCGGCCTTCCAGGACGCCGGAATCCGGTCGGCTTGAAGAACAGGCAAGCCAGGTTGCAGAGTTCTCTTCTGGCATCCGCAGCACATGGCCGAGTCGCCTCTTCACTTTCAGCTTGACGAGAGGCTGCTTGGTGCGTTCTCTTATCTCCTCGTTTCTCCTAAAGTCATACCACCGCACATTCAGTATTCGTCGCAAACATCTGTTTTCGAAGCTCAGTAGGTACACGGTTGCTCTGAGCCTTTGTAAGGTGCCATGATTCGCTACCGTAGAGCAGCACCGTCAGAATGCAAGCGTCGAATAGGATGCATTTGGTTTTGACCGGATAGAATCGTGAGTCCCAGATATTCCGCATCTAGTTGAATGTTGCTCCAGCCATTCCCATTCGGATAGCGAGCTCTTTCTGCAAAATGCCATCTCCCGTGATGTGTACCCCCAGGTACTTGAAGCTGTTGACGCTTTCGATGCTTTGTTCGTCACTAATTAGAGGGAAATCAGGACAGGTGCTATTACACAAGAAGGTTGTTTTCTTCGCGTTGATTTTCAAACTAACGCGAGAGGAGTTATTATGCAACCTATCGATTGTCTGTTGAATGCCCTCGATTGAGTTGTCGAATAGGACAGCGTCATCGGCGTATTCCAGGTCGCATAGCTTCACCGTGGGGGTAACAGGTATGCCTCGGTCGGGTGGTATTGACTTCCGCAGTATGAAGTCAAAGAGAATGATGAAGAGAAATGGTGTAAGGACACAATCCTGTCTGACTACGGTCATGACCCCGAACCATTCCGCGACAGTGTCTCCAATTCTGACACAGCATTCGCTATTCTCGTGCAGGCTTTTGAATATGGCAATGATCTTGGGATGGATCCCGTATGTTCCCAGTATTATCCAGAGGGAGGGGCGGTGCGTACTGTCGAAAGCCTTCTCATAATCCACAAAGCAGCAAGCCATCGGGCTGTTCAGCTCATGACTCTGCTGGAGAAGACATCGAAGGTTGTGGATTTTGTCTGCACACGGTCGACCAGGCAGAACCCCACCCTGACTTGGTTTTTCCTGAGGACGTGCATTATTGGGTCCCTTATTCTCATCAAGATGATGTTTGCTAAAATCTTTCCCGGAATCCTGAGTAGCTTAATGCCTCGGTAATTGTCGCAGCTTAGAGGGTCACCTTTTTTATAAGTGTGATGATTTCACCGTTCACCCAGTCCCTTGGGCAGCGCTCTTCTTCCCACACCTTTGTCATCAGATGAAACATATGGTGCAGGATTGCGCTCAGGCTGTACTTGAGGAATTCAGGATGAATCCCGTCTCCCCCGGATGCCTTTCCAGTCTTGAGCCTTTTCACAGCCGATTTAACTCGGTGGACGTGGGCGGGCAATCGGAAACGTCGGACGTTTGGAGAATGTCCAAAAGTAAAACTTCCGCAGATATGTCAAAGGGATCCAAAGGAGGTGGGCGGTTCAGCACTCCGCAGAAATGATTCTTCCAAATCTTCTTGACGCATTCTGCGTCAGACTCTATTGCTCCATTGGGACCACGAAAGGCTCCGGGAGTCGGTGGTCGCCTGCCGCAGACTTCACGGGTGTTTCGGAAGAGTTTCCTGTTGTCATTTCTGCTTGCTGCCTCCTCAGCTGCTTCAATTAGCCGGTTTTATAAAATTGCGCTTGTCCAACCGCACGGATCGTTTGATTACCCTGTCTTGGGTCTGGTAGTCAGTCCGGTGGTCCTCGGTTTGGTCGGTCGGGGTCTGTCTCCTCGTCTCTCAGGGCTTTCAGCCTGGCTCGTTTTCCAATTTCAACCCACGTTTCGTCAGACATCCACTTTGGCTGCTCACTCCATCTGGTTCCAAGGACGGTACGGGCCGACGACACAAATGCACTCTTTATGTGGCTCTAGTCTGCCTCAATGAGTCAAATTCAGATTTGTGCCGCTCGTAAATACCATCTACACTATTTCGTACAGCAGTTCCGAAGTCAATGCGAATCCTTCGGCGTCGGAGCTTCTCAACGTCAATTCGTTCGCGCTTTGGAGGCCTCGCCTGGCGACTGAGTTTTACTCGGATGTTTCCAATAAGTAACTCACGATCGCTATGGATATCGGCGCCTCTGTAAGTACGCACGTCGAGAAGTTCCTTTCGGTGCTTCAAGCTGTACAAGAAGTGGTCAATCTGCGTCCTAGTGCGTCCATCAGGAGACGCCAACGTATATTTGTGAATGTCTTTGTGGGGGAAAAAAGGCGCCTCCGATGGCGAGCTGGTTCAGAGTGGCGAATTCTAAAAGCCGCTCACCATTATCGTTGGGGTCACCGAGGCCGTGTCGTCCCATCACCGTGGGGCCAAGCACCGGGTCTACTCCTACTCTCGCATTATAATCCTCCATTACAATCACGCGGTCTCTTAAGGGGATGGCGGAGACTGCCGCGTGGAGAGAATCGTAGAAGGCATCCTTTATCTGCGCGTCGGCATCCTCCGTGAGGGCGTAGCACTGAAAGACGGTCAAGGAGCTACCAAGCGTCTTGAAGGAGGCACGTATCAGTCTCTTCGAGATTGGTCCCATTTCACGAAGCAACGGGCCGCTCTCTTTGACATCAATACTGCCACTCCCTGGCGATGATATTGCTCCTGACCTGAGTAGACAATAGAGTAACCCTCAATCAACTTTCTCCCGGCTCCTTTCCAGCGCACTTCGCTCAGCCCTAGGATGTCCACACCGTAGGTATGCATGATGCGTGTGGCGTGCAGGTCCTTTACGGGGGTACGCAGGGTGCGAACATTACATGTCCCAATGCGCATACTCGAGTTGTTGGAGAGGTTTACTCTACCTGTTTCATTGTCCATATCAATGCAAGGTCGTCGTTTTACAGAGCCGGTTGTCGTCCGAGGCTGCTGTGAAGGTGTTGTGTTAATCTGTGTCGTTTAAGGAGGCAAGGTGATTAGCCTAGCGCCCCCGAGGCCTGAGCCACGAGGAGCCTGAGGGTCGGCTCGACCAGGTTTTCCTTCCCTTAGCCAGAAGGCCAGTTTTATGGCGCCGGTCACTCGCCCTTCGCCCCCTGCTGCATTGCCCGGAGGTCGCCGCGGGGAGGCCAGCAGATGGGACTTGCTGGCAGTTTGGCATTTCCCAACTTTTGCTATCAACACATATACTGACGTCAATGTGTCCACTTGGGGCCAACCAGCCGGTGACTATATTTACTTAGAAGTATTTTCAAAATTATTTCCATGGGAGAGATGAGTAGGTACGTTGAGGCAATATTAAAAATTGTAGTAACAGAAGCTAATAAAAAAACTTGCCGAATAATCTAAGTGAAGATCTCTTCACGTTGGCAGTATGACGCCACAAATTTTCTAAAAGAAATAAAATTCCTCTTTGTGGCAACCAGATCAGACGGTCTGATGGGTCCACTGCTGGTTGAACCGACTTGAGCAACTCTTCTCTTTCCGTATACATTTAAGAACACTCCAAGAAGAAGCGGTTTGCATCCTATATTTTTTTCCGCCACAGGACATGTTGAACGGGTAACAATACCAAGCTCATAGAGGCTGCCAGCGAAACCGCCCTGTCCAGTCAAGAATTGACGGGTATAATGATCAGGAGGCGCTGGCCAGTAAGATTACGAAACCGTCTCTTCCTAGACAATGTGTAGCCATAGTAATCATTTATCAAAATGTTTAAATAACACCTATTTATTCGCCCTTTACAACTGCACTTCTAATTTTACTGCGTTACTAATAAAAAACAGTAGAGAATGTGTAACAGAAAAACAATAACGCAATGTGTTTGAAGAAATAGCTTTTATTTATTACAACAAAGATCAAGTCATAGTTCAGTAAACAGATGAGTGATTTTTAAAAGCATACATTACAAATACATAAAAAAATATCAAAACACAGTACTAATTTAAAATAAAAATGAAAGACATTGCATTCATTTTAATGGTTTCTGACCAGAATGAGTCATTTTGTGTATGTTAAAGTCAAAAGATGTTAAACAAGATAAATTAAATTGAATATACATATTTTAGATCACATACATATACACACTAGTAAAAATCATTTAGTGGAAAAAATACGATACCCGACGGGACTTGATCCTCTACCTGCTGCATTCCGGCCAGTATGCTTTTCCAATTTGGCTACGAGAATCGTAGTTAATTACGGTGGTTTTAACTAGTAGTTGTGACATCAAATTATTATCGAATTTCTTTATAGCGTTGGCTATCGGTTTTAACGCAAATATCCCATTTTTAGCAGAATGTGTCAATTTGTGTAATTTCAAGTTACCGGATATTATACACGAGTCATCACATTGATATTCAAATGGTTTTATACCGGTATGTATCATTTATTGTAATTTTATCCGAAGAGATGTTATACATGAGTATTCATATTTTAATTATTTTTCACCAGAATGTGTCATTTTGTGTACTTTCAGATCACGGGATGTTCTACAAGAGTAATGACACTGATGACATTTGAATAGCTTGATACCAGTATGCGTCATATTATGTAATTTCATCTGACTAGATGTTCTACACGAGTAGTATCACAGATCACATTTCAATGGCTTTTCATCAGGATGTGTCATTTTGTAGGATTTCATGTTACCCGCTGTATTACATATATGAGTAGTCGCACTGATCACATTTATTGGCTTTATACCAGATTGTGTCATTTTTTGTCGTTTTTATGTCACCAGATGTTGGACATAAGTAATCACATTGATAATATTTAAAAGGCTTTATACCAGTATGTGTCATCAAATGTAATTTCATCTAACGACATGTTATACATGACTTATCACATATAAATAACTTTTCACCAGAATGTGTCAGTTTAAGTAATTTCATGTTACAAGATGTTATACATGAGTTTTTACTTTGAATGGCTTTTAACCAGAATGTGTCATTTTATGAACATTCAGATAACGGAATGTTGTACATGAGTATTCACATTGATCACATTTAAATGGCTTTATACCAGTATGTGTCATTAAATGTAATTTCAACTGACGAGTTGTTACACTTGAGTAATCACATTGTTCACATTTAAATGGCTTTCCACCAGAATGTGTCATTTTGTGTAATTTCATGTGACCAGATGTTATACATGAGAAATCACATTGATCACATTTAAATGGCTTTATACCAGAATGTTTCATTTTGTGTCGTTTCATGTTACCAGATGTTATACATGAGAAATCACATTGATCACATTTAAATGGCTTTTCACCAGAATGTGTCATTTTGTGTAATTTCAAATTATTAGAAGTTTTACAAGAATAATCACACTGCTGACATTTAAATGGCTTTATACCAGTGTGTATCATTATATGTTTTTTCATGTTCCCAGATGTTTTACAAGAGAAATTACATTGACAACATTTAAATGGCTTTTCACCAGAATGTGTCATTGAGTAACCACGCTGATGACATTTCAATGGCTTTATACCAGTATGTGCCATCATATGGAATTTCATATGATTTAATATTTTACAAGAATATTCACAATGATGACATTTAAAAGGTTTTTCTGAAGAATGAGTCATTTTGTGTGCTTTCATTTTACTTAGTGTCATGCACGAGTAATCACAATGATCACATTTAAATGGCTTTATACCAGAATGCATTTTTATATGTAATTTTATCTGACATTTCATTTTACAAGAATAATCGCATTGATCACATTGAAATGGCTTTTCACCAGAATGTGTCATTTTGTGTCGTTTCATGCTACCAGGTATGATACACGAGTAATCACATTGATCACATTGACATGGCTTTATACCAGTATGTGTCATTATATGTAATTTCAGTAGACCAGATCTTTTACAAGAATAATCACATTGCAAACATTTAAACAGCTTTTCTCCGGTATGTGTCAGTTTAAGTTTTTTCGTATCACTAGAATAATTAGATTCATCGCTTTTAAATTGCGTTCGGCAAGAGACTTTGCTTTTACTACGTTTACATTGGTTTACATCCTTATTAGTGATTTCGTGGATTATATTTTTATGCAACACTTTGTGAAACTCGAGCAAGTCTAACGATGCAAAAAATTTATCACATATACCGCACACAAAATTATTATTATGAAAATATTTTTTTTCCAACTCTATAACAGCCACTAATTCGGGGAATGATTTAGAAACATTTCGTTTAATAGTGCCACGTGTTTTTTTGAACCTTTTATTGTAATGTGTCATTTTGTGTTGTTTCATGTTACCAGATATTTTACAAGAGTAATTACACTGATCACAATTAAATGGTTTTATACAAGAATGAGTCATCTTGTGTGATTTCATTTGGAAAGATGTTTTACAAGAATAATCACATTTGTCACATTTAAATGGCATACCAGTATGTGACATTAAATGTAATTTCATTTGACTAGATGTTACACATGAGTAATCACATTGATCACATTTAAATAGCTTTATGGCAGTATGTGTCATTTTGTGTCGTTTCATGTTACCAGATGTTATACATGAGTATTCACATTGATCACATTTAAATGGCTTTATACCAGAATGAGTCATCTTATGTGATTTCATAAGGAAAGATATTTTACAAGAATAATCACATTGATTACATTGAAATGGCTTTTCTCCGGTATGCAGCGATTTTAATTTTGTCGTGTCACTAGAATAATTAGATTCATCGCTTTCAAATGGAGTGTGACAAGTTAATTTACATTTACTATGTTTACGCTGTTTTACATCCTTATTAGTGATTTCGTGGAATATATTTTTATGCAACACTTTGTGAAACTCGAGCAAGTCTAACGATGCAAAAAATTTATCACATATACCGCACACAAAATTATTAATATGAAAATATTTTTTTTCCAACTCTATAACAGCCACTAATTCGGGGAATGATTTAGAAACATTTCGTTTAATAGTGCCACGTGTTTTTTTAAACCTATTGTTGTAATCCTCGAGTTCTTTTTTAATATCTTGTTCGTCGATTTGTATGATGTCATCAATTTTCTCTTCTTCCGACGATTTGAGATTTTCTGCGTTATCCTAAAAAACATTTATAATATAATTATTAGCACCACACCATCTAGACACACGACAGCGTAACCTTCTTTTAAACTTGTATCCGCATTACATGTCTGAAGTTAATTATCTACTGAAGTCACACAGGTTTCCTAGTTGATCTAATCGATGCAAAAATAATTTTAAATCTTTATTTCAAGATACATTTCATAATAGAGAACGTGAGTGTCGCTACTCTGTTAGTTTCTCGCTCTAATCCAGACATTAGTTTGATCTCGATTGGCCCTGACAATTTACGTACGGTTCACTACGAGTACAAAAGAGATTCTGATGGATGTTCGAAGTGAAATTTAAGGACACTGGAGAGTAGCCCTTTTATTTCTCTCTGTATGTACCTACGTGTGTTTGGCATCCTTCAGAATATCAATTTGAGTTGGCCGTAGTTTACTTTAGCGTGAATAATTAATTATTGTTTTAACTGAACTAACGTCCCACCCCTAAGGAACTAGAGTATAAGTAGGAAGGTACTACATTTTAGTACAGTAGATGAAGATTGCACAACGGGAAAGTAGGTACCTTTGTTACTGGCATTCCCCTTCTATTGATTTCTAATAGGTACACATCCGTACTGTTTATCATAACTCCCCGTGTACGGCTATTTTCTGTATTAACGCACGTTGAAAAATGGACGTGTTGAACAAAACAATGTCACTTAATAAAGCAAGAAGCAGAAATTTGACATTAATAAATGAATATAAACGTGAAAATACACCACTAACTCAGGTATAGTAGAGCAGTTATACTAGTGGACTCTGTTATACTACATATATACTTCAGGAATAAACGGGGGTTGTGACACACGTGAGTACATCAGTAAAGTAATATATTTATCTACCTACCTAAAAATATCACAAATCTTTCATTCAAATTTCTAACGAGACATTGTTACTCAATGAGGTATCTTTCAAAAATTGTGTCTTACCTTCCGCATCAGACTTAGAGCTGGTTCAAAGAAACGATATCCGTCAAAAGGCAGATGGTGAGGAGTACCCAATAATTATCTGGCACGCAAAAGAATTTAAGATGAAATCAATTTTATAAAATAATTTTTCATTACCTACTCTTCATCACACTTGCGCAAATATCTTAGCGCGTAAGCATAAAAAGGTTCGCCTTTGCTGCCATAGAATATAGGAAGATGCATATTATCATATCAGTACCTACGTACAATACTAAAATTTTCAATAAAAATATTTATTTGTAAACCTTACGTTGTATTCTTCGAGTTCCTTTTTAATGTCAAGTTCATCGATGTGTATGTCGGAGTAAATTTCCTCTGCTCCTGACGTACATAAGTTCAATGTAGCCATAACGGTGCTAGCGGCGTTAACCTAATGAAATCAAACATAAGACAGATCGTATTTTTAACAGAAAAATAAAAAAGAGAAAGTCGAACTTTATGACGTTAAACGTCGTTTCGCGTGGGCCATTGATTGCCACACATGTAGACGTTTCATCGCGGAAGCATTCCTTCCCAGCTGCAATTACTGACAAAATGGTTGGAACCTGTCATATATCTTAAACTTGCATCTTTGTATTCGTATATCATGCATATTATTAGGCATGTGTCACTAGGTGAATTACAAGAATTTGGTTTGAATACGTGTAACATAGGAACGCAACAGATGAACATATCAAAAAGTAGGATGTGGTCAGTTTAATGACAATCCGCAAAAAAACGGCAGCAACAATTAAGAGACTTTAGTTTAAAAAAAACTAACCTCAAAAGAACAACTGGGACCGTCGGAGTTCTCTTGCTCTATATACGTATTTGTTTTCAGGTTATTTCGATGGTAAACGGGCATCTGCCTTTCTGAATCAGATTCGAATTCATCCGGTTCGCGTTTCACGTCCATTTTTTTCTAATTGAAAGCGTAAAATTACATATACCGACTAAGAATAATTATTATCGTAACAGAACAAGAGCGTGTCGATATTTAACGTATAGTAGGTATCTATGGTTAGAGGCAGTATTGCCAACTGGCATTCACAAAAATACTAAAGATACCTACCTACCTACGTAATTTAGTTATCACAATAATATTGCAGGACGTACCTTATCGAATACCTATACCGAATGATACGGAGAAGAAAAGGTTGGAGAACTCACATGTATGCTGGCGGCGTTCTTCACGAGTATCACCTTGATTGAGGGTTGTGTGGACATCAGGACATATAATTCAAGATAAAACACGTCTTTGATTTGACAATTTCCCTGCGCAGGGACGTTTAATTTCACAAAATTATTCAGACATCGATGATTTTACAATATAAATTACATTGTAGACTACAACAGAGAAGACACGTTATTATTACTGGCCATTGCCGCAACACTTTCAATTTATTCGAAGCAAACACTGAGGTGGGTTAGTATATTTAGGCATTTTTGCCGTGATCAACACCGAAACACATTATCGGGCACGGGGTTCGTTTAAGGGTGGTTACATGGATTATTATTAACACAATGATGGGAGAAGAGATTCACTGATTCGCAACATCGAGAAAAGCGCGGTATTTTTGCGTCAAGGAACACCGCCTGGGGGCACGCGGCCTCACGCCGGTAAGAAAAACTTGTCTGTCACCACGATCGTGGGTAGCTTCGAACTGATTTTATTTTTTAAAAGTATCTTTTAAGTTTGGCGGGTCTATCTATGGAAGGGAAGGGCAGAGGGGCGCGGGTTATTCGAGAAATTTCTAGCTCTGCCGGGGCGGCAGTCGGTATTCAAGGTCGCCTGAAATTTCTTAGAAAAATGATCAGGTAGTCGGCCCCGCTTTCGCCTGTCGAAGTGCGTTGCGATGATGTTATTTCGTAAATCAGGGAAGGCAAATCCTAACACAAGGGCGTATGATTAGGTTGTGGATATGTGATTTGAAACTGAGGACCAGGGGTTTTTTCCCATCTGGTGACACTATATATATATAGACGAATACATAGAAAAAATCACAATATACCAATGGTGAAACACTTATTAAGCCGGCATGTATGAAAATTATTCGATGTCTTGGGCCTAATGAAGACAAGGAAGTCATCTGATACATAGGTACTATTAAAAGACGTACCTACTTATAGACGATTTATGGCCAGAGAACATTAATTACAAAATTGAAAATGGCTGAAAAATTTGCATTTCGAATCGATAAATCAACAGATTCTAAACGCTGAGCACAATTAATGAAAGGAGTTTTACCTACCATTAAAACTCTTATTATTCTTGTTGACTCTGAAGTCCCTTGAGATGTTGATCGTATTTTTGCCTTGTGTTCTTCTGCGCTGGCCCCTTTTTACCCCCTTTTCTTCTCGATTATTTACCTCTCTGGTTGTTCATCTTGTTTTTTACCGGCTGGCAGGACTGACGCTTGTATCGCGGCGTGCTTTGTCTTTGGTATTCAATTTGATATGTCTCAAGGAAACCAGGTAGGTGTTCTCTGGACATCAGAGTCAACAAGAATAATAAGAGTTTTAATGGTAGGTAAAACTCCTTTCATTATTCGCTATTGACTCTGAAGTCCCTTGAGATATCTGTTTGTTATCACCTGGTAAAGCAAGATAGATCCTGCAAGATAAGGTGGATGAACCTAACATGAGAATTAGGTATAACATCTCCTTGCTTTTAGGCTCAGTGTACCGGGCTGAATAGAGAGGTCAACATATTTTGTTCTCCCGCTGTAGAAGTCTGTGTGTCTATCGGTCTCTGGTAAAATGTCTTAAAAGTAGCTTCTTGGCGCCAATTACCTCTCTGCAGGATGTCATCTATGGGGTAGTTCTCTAACCAATTTAGAGAGGCGACTGCTGATCGAGTACTGCCTGGTGATTCCTGTACCCCTGCATCAGCGAGTACTGACTTCACCCAATTTCCAATGACTGCTCGAGTCGCAGGTTTTGGGGGGCCTCTTGACGAGATAAATAATGCCGGAATATTACCACTCTCTTCTCTTCTCTCATTGGAAACGCAGATAAGTTTTCGTAGCCAAAAAACTGGATCGATGTTTTGGCAACTGGAAGCGCTTAATTTCCATCCAGATTGGCGGTGCCTTGATGTGTCCGTCTTGGAACCAAACACTGGCCATAGAATTATATGGTCGCCATTATCGACTAGGCCATTATCCGCTATACTGAGTAGGGTAAGGTCATGAACCCGTCGTCCCGATGCGAGTAATAATAGTATAGCTGTTCTGCGTGAAACCTCATATAGGTTGTATACTAGTGGTGTTGTTTTCTTGAGGTAGTCCACGATTATTCTAGGATCCCAAATCGGTGGTTTTGTAGGTCTAGTCTTGCGGGTGGATATGGCTTTTAACATATGACGCACTACTATGTTACTGCTGATGTCTTTACTGATCATAGGTTTGCAAAAGGTAGCTATGGCTGACTTATGTACAAGAATAGTGTTATATGAAAGACCTTCCTTATTGTATAAGTGACCCAGGTATCTAGCCACTTCAATCGGCTCGGGGGTATTATAGCTTATCTTGTTGGTCATGCACCAAGTCTTCCATTTGTCCCATGCCGGTCTATAAGTCTTCAAAGTGGATGGTCGCCAGCCAGAAGTGAGAAGTGATCTGTCCTCTACCGACCAGCTAGAAATTAACTCTGCCCACCCAAAATTATCCATAACTGGAGTGATAGGTCCCGGACTTGTGGAGGTGGATGGTTTGTCACTGTATCCACTAGAAATGACTCCAAGTGCGGGATCGGGTAGGGGGGTTCCAGTGATCTCTGCTGTAGGTCTGCGCTCCAAAAACACTTCTTCCACCATGGGGCCACTAGTAAATATTTTCCCCTTGCCATGTTCAGGTGTGCCAATACTTGTGGAATTAGATTCGGTGGCGGGAATATCCAGGCTAGTTTGAAGTCCCACTGTCGACTGAAGGCATCGTGGAACAGTGCAAGAGCATCGTTCGGATTTCGTGAGACATAGGTTGCGACAACATGGGCTGTGTTGGACGCGAACAGGTCTACGTCTGGGAGTCCCCATCTTTGAAATAGGGGAGCTGTAGCCGCCATAACTAGGTGCCATTCTGGGATAATTTTGCTGCGTGAGAGATGGTCTGCCACGCAGTTGTATTTTCCTGGAAGGTATTGTGCAGTCAATGATATACTGGCCTGGTTGGCGATTTCCAGGATCTGTCGGCAAAGACTTAGTAGGCTTGCGGACTTTGTGCCCCCTTCATTGTTGATGTAGGCCACCACTGTTTTGTTGTCGGTTTGTAGGAGTAATTCTGATCCCCTGAGCGTTTGTTCCCGGAGTTGTATGGCTGAAAGTACCGCAAACAGCTCTTTTCGGTTGGAGTGCCACGTGGATTGGCGTTTTGTCCATGTACCTGATAGGTGGTACTCGTCTAACTGCGCTCCCCAGCCTGAATCGGCTGCGTCTGTGGTGAGGAAGTGATTGTAGGTTGCCCTGTGAATCTTTCCTGAGGAGCCCACCGCTCGAATCCACCACATGATGTCCTCTCGAGCTTGTGGAGGAATCGATGCTGATTTGTGAGGGTGGCTTCTCGATAATTGAGCGCTCGTACGTTGTAGACGTCGGCAATGCAACCTCCCCTGTGGAGTGACGAAGGTTGCAAAGTTGATTCGCCAGAGGAGGCGTTGGGCCTGCCTGAGCGACCAACTGCCTTTTTGGATCTGCAATTGCAGGTGGTGACGAAGTGATGTGCACTTCTCTGTTGATAGATATTTCCGATTGTTGTGAGTATCCCACGTGATACCCAAGAACTCCCGCTGTTGGCTTGGAATCAGACAAGATTTTTTCTTGTTGATTATCCAGCCTAGAGCTTGCATGAAATCTATCATATAAGTCAGTTGCGACAGGAGAATCTCTCTGGACTGATTTGCCATGAGAAAGTCGTCTAAGTAAGTGACGATTCTCATACCCTTTCCCCGGAGGTGTTCGGCCACCCAGTTTGTTAACGAGGCAAACAGTCTTGGTGCTGCCGACAGTCCGAATGGAAGGCACGTGAATTGAAGGAGTTCTCCTTGGTAAACTAGCCGAAGAAATCGGCGATGTTGTATAGCTATAGGTACATGTAGGTACGCTTGGCTTAGGTCTATTTTTACTAACCAGTCTTCCCTTTGCAGGAATGTTGGGACCTTGAAGTGGTGGAACAGTTTGAACGGCCTTGGTTGTAGGAAACCGTTTAGGCGTTTTAGGTTGAAGACGGGTCGTTGACTGCCGTCTTGCTTCCTTACTAGGAACAGGGTTGAGAGGAAGCTTGGAGATGGTTCTGCCAATTCCAATACTCCCGATTCCTTCAGTTCCGCGATTTGTGAAGTGATCTCCGGCGATTGTCGCGTTTGGAAATCCTTCTGGAATTGCACGGAAGGCATTATTAGAGGGGGTTTCTTTATAAACGGAATACGGGTTCCCGTTATTATTTTTAATAATGGTGGTGGTGCACCCTTGGCCTGCCAGATTTCCTGGTAATGCTGGAGGCGTCCCCCTTTGAACGTGGTGAGGGAGACCCGGTCACCTGCGTCTTGGGTAAGTGCCCCTTGCACCACCTCGGTTATCTCTGGGAAAACCTCGGTTGGATGGGCGTGGGACTTTCGGCAGGCCACCCCTAACCTGGTCTGGTATCCTCCTCGTATATCCCTGCCTCCGAAAGGTGTCCTTGCGTCCACCTGACGAAGTGCTAGGTTGACTCTCCCTGACCTGGTCAACCACTTTGGTGGTCTGATCGAAGACCTTCTCCCGACCCCCACCTCTCTCTAGGAATACCGCCAGTTTATCTTTATTGAAGATGTGTTCGGCGCTAGGTGGGATCTTGTTAAGAGCCTTTCGGGTGAAGGTGTCTCTTATACCGGAAAGGATTTTCTTCCGCCTCGTCTGAACTAACTCTGCCCGCTTTCCACAAAGGATTCGGGTGACGTCCTCAGACACTTTGTTGAGTGCTGAAGAGGGCCCGAACTCCTTTACGACCGTTTCAAAAAGAGCCGTACCGATGGTGTGGTCGCTGACAGAGTCGACCACTCGCTGCAACGCGTCCCGAATACACTCTTTTTGAGCAAGCATTGCATTTTGGAGGCCGGCAATCGTACGCTCCATTAAATGTATTGTTTGCGATGAATGGTCGTACGGGCGTAACTCATCGTTGAGTCCCAACTCAACGAAAGACGGGGCCGCCAAATATTGTTTTTGGGTTTCAGCGTAGCGAACCCCCGCCCAATTATCTGTGTCGAACAGTTGGAGCCTGGTAAGTTCCGCTACCCGAGCTTTGTCTGGCGTCGGAAAAGCAGGCTCCTGAACTATGACGCTAAATACAGGCAACGGAATCCTGTTGGGTTTTTCCGCTGTCTCAGGCCTTGCGGGCGGCCGTAAAAAACTTACCGGAGAGTCGATGTTTACCATCGGATTCTGCGGAGTAGGCACCACTGCAGGCAGACCCTGTTGGGTCAAGATTGAAAAAATTTGTGATACCTTGTTGTCCAGGAATCTAACTGTTTCCCTTAGCTCACCCACTGGATCTTCCAACAGCAATTCCGATTCATTCGAGTCGGTCTCCATCGCTAGTCCCTCCGCGACGTTACTGGCTTCATTACGCTCCATTATTGCACAATTTTCACAATTTAACTGCACTGACAAAAATTTTTCGCTTCGAACAAAGCACTACAATCAAACAATTGAATACCAAAGACAAAGCACGCCGCGATACAAGCGTCAGTCCTGCCAGCCGGTAAAAAACAAGATGAACAACCAGAGAGGTAAATAATCGAGATGAAAAGGGGGTAAAAAGGGGCCAGCGCAGAAGAACACAAGGCAAAAATACGATCAACATCTCAAGGGACTTCAGAGTCAATAGCGAATAATAATTATTACCTACCTACCTATACGTTTTGTTGACGAAGACTCCATAGAAGAACATTAGGTATGTATTTCTTCTGCAAGGAGCTTTCAGAGCGAACTACATGGATGATTTCTTCAATAGTTATGATATTCAATGGAGTAATTGCACTAGTAAGTGTTTGCACGGATGGCGCTGCAGCAATGATGGGCAATAAAAAAGGGTTTGTCTCTTATTTAAATAACAAAATCCGACAATACAAATTACTCACTACATCGCGAAGCATTGACGGTCAAAAACTTGCAAAAGGAACTATTGCAAACGATGAGCGAATGCATCATCATCACAAACATTACAGGTACCTACCTAAAAATAATTATAATCAACCAAGACATCTAAATTTGTCTGAGCAGAAATGGGATCGGAAAATGAATCCTTATTGTTCTACGCTAGTAGGTACGTTGGCAATCCTGTGGCAAAGTTTTGGCTAGATTGCTTCGCCACCGAGGTGGCCAAAGTTGTGTATAAGACTGATATGTTTGAGCACATGAATGAACTTAATAAAAAAAATGCACGGGAGAAATGAAAATATTGACATGCTCCGATAAAATACCTATACCTGAGGATTCAAAAATTAACTCGAACTTTGGCAGCGGACTTAAGACAATGATCTCAACAAATGTACCAAACGATCTACCGGATCACGATTGAAAACAGGCAATTAATTTGGATCTGGCACAAAAACATAATATAAATTTAGTGCAAAAGAAATTTCATCATTACTTCCAGACAATCAATTCGAAGGTTTGGATTCGAAATCCTTTTGCAACCAATGCCGAAAATTCTTTAAAGCACTTTCCCTGCAAACTCGTGAGGAATTTGTTGGATCGAGGAACGACAGGACGCTAACACTAAACTTCGCCGATCTTCCATTAGATATTTTCTGGATTTTGCTTAATAAAGAATATCTTCGTAAAGCTTTCCAGTCCTAGTTCTTATTAAAATGTTAAGCGACCGTGCTTAAAGGGTTTTGACTAGAGCTTCCAAACCGGTTTTAACCGAAACCGGGTAACCGCGGATTTCTTAACCTGGCCGTTAAACGGGTAATTGCCCGCGGTTAACCATTTTAACCATTAACCATTTTTTTTATTTAAGTGATATGTTTTTAAATAAATTATTACCTAGTCTACCTACAAGTATTATAAAAAATAATAATTTTTATGTTTTGTATCCATCATGTAGGTACGAAATATTATAATCATAGGTACCTATTAAAAATTATAGGTACATGCTTGACAATAATGACTAAAGTCTTAGTACCTACTTACCCTTTTTTAATTATTAATAACCATGTCCTTGCTTTTTCGTACAAGTCGGTTGTTAGTAACTTTAAAAAATCACAAACACCTAGGATTTGAGAAAAACACAATATAAAATATATTATGACCTGACTGGGAATCGAACGCAGAACTCACGGATGGAGCGCCAGAGCCGATTGTTATTAAATAATTGTTTCTAGTATTAATTGCTGACTTGCTGTGAATTATTGATTATTAAAATGCCAAACAATTTAAAAAGATGAACAATTAGCGGGCAATATTTATAACAATTTATTTTCCATAGACCAGTTGTCTAATTCGAATAAGGCTGTGATCAACTATCCACTATCTATTATCAGAATGCAGTGATCTACCTTACTCTACCATTTTCATTCTGTAACTTTATGTAAGGTATTTGTTACAAATTAAACAACACATCGTGTACCTATTTTATCATCTTAGCTAAATCCTCAATTCCCCATTATTCATGAAAATGGTGAGCTTGGTCTTATTTTGGGCAATCATTGTCAAACTATTGTCAACATTATTATTAGAGTTCCACCCATTTAGAAGTTTTAGCCACCAAAAATGCTATCAATATCAAATGTCAAAAATAATACTCACTTCAAATCATTCAAAACTTTATTATGTCTTAACAATATTATATTTAGGTCTACAACAATAAAATTAATATATATATTGATTGTATGAAAAATAGCATTGACAAAATTAGGAGGTTTTTCACCGGAATGCGTTTCATTTTCAGTAAATTCGGTGAAAGAATGATATACAAGAGGATGTAATTACATTTAACATAGCACGTAATTACTTCTCACAAGAATGAGTCGTTTTGTGTGATTTCATCCGTCAAGATTTTATGCACGAGTAACCACATTGATCACATTTAAATAGCTTTACACCAGTATGTCATTTTGTGTCGTTTCATGTTACCAGATGTTATACGTTATATTTGATTGATTTGATTTGATTTGATCACAATGATATATCTTTTCACCAGAATGTGTCAATTTGTGTGATTTCATGCTTCCAGATGTTATACACGAGTAATCACATTGATCACATTTAAATGGCTTCTCATTAGAATGAGACATTTTGTGTGATTTCATGCTTCCAGATTGTATACACGAGTAATCACATTGATGACATTTAAATGGCTTTATACCAGTATGTGTCATTATATGAATCTTCAAATGACTAGATATTTTACAGGAATAATCACATAGATTGCATTTAAATGGCTTCATACCAGTGTGTGTCATTTTGTGTGATTTCAGGTCACCAGATCTTTTACAAGAGTAATTACATTGATCACATTTAAATGGCTTTTCATCAGAATGTATCACTTTGTGTACTTTCAGAACACGGGATGTCATACAAGAGTAATCACACTGATGACATTGAAATGGCTTTATACGAGTATGCGTCTTGATATGTAATTTCATATGACTAGATGTTTTACAAGAATAATTACAATGATGACATTTAAATGGTTTTTTCGAGGAATGAGTCATTTTGTGAGCTTTCATGTTACCAGATGTTATACATGAGTAATCACACTGATCACAATGATATATCTTTTCACCAGAATGTGTCAATTTGTGTGATTTCATGCTTCCAGATGTTATACACGAGTAATCACATTGATCACATTTAAATGGCTTCTCATTAGAATGAGACATTTTGTGTGATTTCATGCTTCCAGATTGTATACACGAGTAATCACATTGATGACATTTAAATGGCTTTATACCAGTATGTGTCATTATATGAATCTTCAAATGACTAGATGTTTTACAGGAATAATCACATAGATTGCATTTAAATGGCTTCATACCAGTGTGTGTCATTTTGTGTGATTTCAGGTCACCAGATCTTTTACAAGAGTAATTACATTGATCACATTTAAATGGCTTTTCATCAGAATGTATCACTTTGTGTACTTTCAGAACACGGGATGTCATACAAGAGTAATCACACTGATGACATTGAAATGACTTTATACCAGTATGCGTCTTGATATGTAATTTCATATGACTAGATGTTTTACAAGAATAATTACAATGATGACATTTAAATGGTTTTTTCGAGGAATGAGTCATTTTGTGAGCTTTCATGTTACCAGATGTTATACACGAGTAATCACAATGATCACATTTAAATGGCTTTATACCAGAATGTGTCATTTTGTGTTCTTTCATGTTACCGGATATTTTACAAGAGTAATTACACTGATCACATTTAAATGGTTTTATACAAGAATGAATCATCTTGTGTGATTTCATATGGTAAGATGTTTTACAAGAATAATTACATTTGTCACATTTAAATGGCATACCAGTATGTGACATTAAATGTAATTTCATTTGACTAGATGTTACACATGAGTAATCACATTGATCACATTTAAATAGCTTTATACCAGTATGTGTCATTTTGTGTCGTTTCATGTTACCAGATGTTATACATGAGTAATCACATTGATCACATTTAAATAGTTTTATACCAGAATGTGTCATTTTGTGTGATTTCATAAGGAAAGATGTTTTACAAGTATAATCACATTGATTACATTGAAATGGCTTTTCTCCGGTATGCAGCGGTTTAAGTTTTTTTGTGTCACAAGAATAATTAGATTCATCGCGTTTAAATGTAGTGTGACAAGTTATTTTACATTTACTATGTGTACGCTGTTTTACATCCTTATTAGTGATTTTATGGTTTATATTTTTATGCAACACTTTGTGAAACTCGAGCAAGTCTAACGATGCAAAAAAATTATCACATATACCGCACACAAAATTATTAACATGAAAATATTTTTTTTCCAACTCTATAACAGCCACTAATTCGGGGAATGATTTAGAAACATTTCGTTTAATAGTGTCACGTGTTTTTTTAAGCCCTTTGTTGTAATCCTCGACTTCTTTTTTAACGTCTTGTTCGTCTATTTGTATGATGTCATCAATTTTCTCTTCTTCCGACGATTTGAGATTTACTGCGTTATCCTAAAAAACATTTATAATAAAATTATTAGCACCACACGATCTAGACAGCGTAACCATCTTTTAAACGTTCATCAGCATGTGCATTATCTACTGAAGTTACGCAGATTCCTAGTTGAGCTAAACGATGCGAAAATAATTTGAAAAACTTTGTTTTAAGATACATGCCGTTTTCATAACAGAGAAGTGGGTATCGTTATCCTGTTAGTTTTTCGCTCTAATCCAGATTTCAATTTGATCTCGATCGGCACTGACAATTTACGTAGGGTTCACTTTTCATTGAACAAAATAGATTTTGACCTGGATGATCAAATTGAAGTAGCCTTTTGTTTCACCCTGCATGTACCTAAGTGTGTTTGGCATCCTTCACAATATCGATTTAAGTTGGCTGTAATGTACTTTAGGTAAATAAACTATTGTTTTAACTCAACTCTCTTAAGTGAGAAGAGTTAAAGACACTTTGGTACAGTAGGTGAAGATTGCAGAATGGGATAGTAGGTACATTTGCTTGCGGCATTCTCCTTCTATTGAATTATATGACCCATTGGTACTGTTTATGATTACGCCATGTGTACGGCTATTTTCTGTTTTATTTATAATCGCGCGTTTAAAGATGGACACGCGGTGAACGAAACGATGTTACTTAATCAACCGAAGAGAAATTTGACAGTTCATAATTAGACTCAAATTTAATATGCATGTGTATGTATTCAACCTACTCTGGTATAGAAGAGTAGTTTCAATAATAACCTTTGCTAAATTATCGATTTACCAACTTTATGTTTTTACGAATACTAACAATGTATTTTTCTTTTCTAACGATATCCAATTATGTTCATCGCAGCTGTACCTAATATTTGATCTAAATTGATTCATTAGTTACGCTATTTGTGTCCGCTGTTATTGGACCATCACATATTATTTTATACTAAATTATAATTATTCTACTTGTTATCTGTGATTGATTTTACTGGTTAACATACATTAATTTAAAATATATATATATACTTACCTACGCCACTCATTATTACGAATACTTTGCACGAAAGAATAAAAAGGGTTGCCATCGCTGCTATAGATTATAGGAAGATGCATATTATCACATCTGTACTTACAATAGTAAAATGTTGCAATAAAAATATTTATTTGTAAACCTTACGTTGTATCGTTCGAGTTCCTTTTTAATGTCAATTTCATCGAAGTGTATGTCGGAGTAAATTTCATCTGCTTCTGACATACACAAGTTCGATTTAGCCATAACAGTGCTCAGTGGCGCACCCAGGGGGGGGCCAGGGGGCCCTGGCACCCCCTAAACATGAAAATTATCAGAAAGATTTTAAACATTGAAATTTAAAGCCAATATACTGTACCTTTGGGCTTAGACAAATAAAAACACGGCAAAAAAATGATTTGTAATTCTCCAGCACCCTTTGTAGAAATATTTCTTAGATTTTAATTTCTAACACAAAAATTTCGAAACACTAATGGCAGGTTTTTTTAGAAACCCAATCCCTAATGGAACTGTCAAAAAAATCTCGGTATCCATCCGAATTCCGGAGTGGTGTAGGTCATGGCTGGGGAGAGCTGACAGGGCTCTAGCCCGAGGACTTGGGCTGTGGGGGGCCCGGCGTGTCGGGTTGACCAGATAAGTTAGATAAACACACATCATAAATTACCTTTAATAGTAAAAAAAATCGCCTGCGGCGCTATTATGCTTCATGGCCATGGACATTTTCAATTACTTATATAATTGTGCAATATATTTTTTGATTATTATGTGTCGATACTCGACAGCCCCATTATTAAAGTAGATGTATTAAAAATCGCCAATAATTCACTGTATAAGTACCCTTAATTTGAACTAAAACACAATTTGAAAAACGTTAATGTAGTGTTTCACACTGCCTTTAATCTTAGCGGTAGGTAGGGGCCCGCCAAATATCCTATCCTGAGGGCCCGATTCAAGATGTGAGGACCACGGTGTAGGTACACCGAGTGACTAACGAATTAACGAATTACTGAATTAACGAATATTATAATCAAACAAAGTGCCCTCATAGAAAAACTTATGAATAAAGTGGAGGGAATTGAGGAATTCCTCAAAATAAATTCATTTAAATTAAATAAATCAACTCCCAGTGACTCAAATAGAGTAAATACAGTGTGTACTTCGCCAGCAATTACGTCCGCCGTAATTAGTGATAATACGGTGAAACCAATTAGTACAGCAAGTTCGAAAACGACTGTTGAAACGCGAGCGCAAAGTAAGCGCCGAGCATCGACGAAACAACAAATCGATGCAAATTCAAAAAATGCCGCGTTAGAACAATTGCGTCCTGGAAAAGAAAATTATCCTGCACTCGGGGTTATCCCAGCAGTCGCCCCAGAAGAGGACTCCTCATCGTCACCTGAGGCCTCACAACCGAAACCAGCTGAAGATTTACCTACGCCTAGGATTGTTGATGGATGGGCCACCGTCGCACGGAAGCGGCGTGTTGCGGTTCGGGGAAACCTCGCTGGACGAACAAAAACTGTTGTGAAGCAGTATCACATCTGCCCGCTTCACAGAGATACAACAACGGCTGATGTTTTAACCTATTTAAATAAGTTATGTACCGCTGATTTCACAGTCGTGAAAATCAAATCAAGGGGGGACTATGCATCCTTCAAGGTAGGTATCCCTTCTGATGTCACGGACACTGTTTTGAAGGCGGATAACTGGCCACGTCATTCATTCATAAAAGAATGGGTGTCGAGAGTGGAAACACCACGGTTGCCGGTTAGCTGACTTCGGAACAGTCACCGTTCAGATAAACTGTTTTTTTACTATCAGAATGTTCGCGGCTTGAAGACAAAATCTGTGGATTTTTTGAACGGCGTATTAGCTGACGACTATGACGTCATAGCGTTAACTGAAACGTGGTTTAATGGCAGTGTTTTCAGTCGTGAATATTTTGGTAGTGATTATGCTGTCTTTAGAAGGGATCGAGACTCCGGAACAGGCCTCAGGCAGGGAGGAGGCTGCCTCCTGGGAGTTAGAAATATGGAAGGGTTGCAGGCCGAACGTTTTCGTATTTTGGAGACTTCTAACGAGGACCTTTGGGTTAAACTAACCTGTAACGGAGAAACTGTCTACGTTTGTGCCGTGTATTTTCCTCCAGCAAATGAAGTGGAGGCGTATAAACTTTTTGTTGAAAAAATGTTATCTAGTAACGTCGTATTTGGGGATAAGAGGGTTATTGTGATGGGAGATTTTAACCTAAACTCAGCGCGCAGCGGTGAAAGGGTCAAGAGTGAACTGGAATTTCTGTGTGCTGTTTTTGGATTTTCCCAGTACAATGATATTCTTAACTCTAAAGGTGGACTTCTGGATAGGATTTTCAGTAACGCTATTTTATCAATTTCGAGATGTACATTACCTTTGATACGAGAGGATGTGTACCACCCTACATTGGTTTTTTTACACGTATTTCATGCGATTCGCCCGCTGCGAACGGAAATTCCCTCACACGGAGCTAACTGGTGTGGGGGATGGAAGTTTGATGGTGGAAATTTCAAGCTGCTTTACTCTTTAATGAGTGAAGTAGATTGGAGTGAGTTGCGTGAGATTTTTGATGTGAATGAGGCGGTACAATACTTTTATAATGTTGTATATAATGTGTTTAATAAATGTTTTTCAAGGAAGTCACTATGTCGAGGTGGAAGACGATATCCGAAGTGGTTTTCACGGGAAATTATTAAAGACATTAGAGTCAAACACTACTATCATACAGCTTGGAAGGCTAAGCATGGTCAGCATGACTATGAAATGTTTGGCCTTTATCGTATGAGAGTGAGACAAGCTGTTCGGCTGGCCTATCGAACATATATGGAATCGGTAAGGGATTGCATTCGCGAAAATCCTAAATCGTTTTGGGATTATATAAAATCATTAAGAAAGGATGGTGGATTTGCCAATTCGATGACTTGGAAGGGCGAAGAGGTGACTGGACATGGAATGGCAGAAGCATTTGCTGGTCATTTCAGGTCCGTCTACGCAAGTAGTATTCCGAATCTGGATGTCGCCTCAACGTCAAGAAAACGATCGTGCGGTGCCCAATCCGTTGACATCTTCCCAATTGATGAAGGTGACGTGTTTCGATTTATTAAAAAACTTAAGAATACGCGCTCTTTGGGACCGGCTAACGTCCCTACATTTTTTTTAAAAGGGTGTGTTGATTTTGTCAAAGGCCCACTTGCATATATATATAATCTTACAATGGAGACAGGTATCTTTCCGGAATTATGGAAGATGTCGAAGGTGACTCCAATTCATAAGAGTGGTACAGAGTCGTCAGTAGAAAACTACAGGCCGGTAGCTGTTCTCTCTGCACCAGCAAAAGTTCTGGAGATGATCATGCACAGCATGATTTCTCCAAAAATTGAGTCATTTATAATGAATGAACAGCATGGATTTAGAGCAGGCCGATCAACGGAAACCAACCTGATGGTATTCACTGATTATGTGTCGTCAGTACTAGATAGAGGCAGCCAGGTTGACTGTTCTTACAATGATTTCTCGAAGGCATTTGACAGAGTCGATCACGATATTCTAATGGAAAAACTCCAACTTATTGGATTGTCGGATCGATTTTTAAAGCTATTCGGGAGTTATTTTAGGAACCGTCAACAATACGTTTCGTACGGCCTTTATCAGTCACAGACCTTTTACACATTTTCTGGTGTCCCCCAGGGCTCAAACTTAGGGCCATTGCTGTTCACGATTTTTATGAATGACATAGCATTGGTAATTAAAAGTGCTATGTTTTTGTTGTTTGCTGACGACTTGAAACTCTTCATGGAAGTTGTCACCTTGGACGATTGTCGTCAACTTCAACTTGATATAGATAATATATTAGATTGGGGCAGGCGTAACAAACTGGACTTCAATATTGATAAATGCAATGTTTTATCGTTTACTAAAGCCTCACGAGTATTGTTTTTCCAGTACTCGATGCATGGCAGAGTTCTCTCGCGAATAGCATCTGTAAGAGATCTTGGAATTACATTTGACGGTAAACTGACGTTTAGTGGTCATATAGATACCATTTGTAAAAAGGCGCTAAAGATGTTGGGCTTTGTCTTGCGTACTTCCCGGGTCTTTTCGGATGTTACGGTATTAAAAATTCTCTATAACTCCTTAGTTAGAAGCAGACTTGAGAGTGGGTCTATCGTTTGGGCCCCGCATCAGTTACGGCAAGTACAAGTACGGCCTTATGGTGGAGAGAGTCCAAAAGAAATTTTTACGACTCCTTTACTTTCGGTTGTATGGATATTATCCGTGGCTCTATCCGACTGATTTTCTCTTAGGGATGCTTACATACTGTAGCTTAAAATTTAGAAGGGATCTTTATTTAGCTACATATTTTTTCAGACTTATACGCGGCGTAAATGTGAACTCTGCCATTCTTGGTGGTATTGGCTTGTGTGTCTCTGATAATTACCTTAGGAATCGAGGGCATGCGTTGTTTGTTCTCCCACGGTGCAGAACTAACCTGCCATTAGTAATGCCAATTGGGAGGGCAGTAACCATGCTTAATGAAATCGCTTAGGGTATTGATATATTCCACTTACGTGAGGGTGAATTTAGGTGGACGTTGTTTTATAAGTTTTTAAGATAGGGTTTATCAAAGTTCACTCTGTGTGCTTCCATCTACTTTTATTTTGTTACTTATTTAATTTATTTTCTTATTTTATTACTTTTTCTCTGTATTTTTATTTTTTTTTAATTATTAACACTTATTTTATGTCATGTCGTGAACGCTTTGAATTTATAATTTGTTATGTTCATTATATGTAAAATAAATAAATTTGATTTGATTTGATTTGATTTGATTTGAGTGCAGTAGACAAAAGACCGATAAACGAGAAATTTGGTTGTGAAGAAGAAAAAGAGACTATGGGACTAATTTACATTCTCCTCTTTGGGCCCCACCCCCCAATATTAAATCCTGGGTGCGCCACTGACAGTGCTAGTGGTGTCAACCTAAAGAAAACAAAGAGAAGATAGATCGTATTTATAACAGAAAAATAAAAGTATTCATTTTGACGAGTTTCCGGCTAAAACGCTTGTGAGAATGTCATGGAGGCAGTGGTCGGTATAGAAAGGTCAATGAACCGAAGCGCTCGATAACTTTTAGAAAATGCTTATGATGAGCGAGTTTTTTTAGTTGTAGTTAGATACATACCTAATTATCTTTGTTTGAAAAAAGTCCCCATATATGGGATCATCCGTTGTACCAACTATGAGGGTCTTCATCCCGCGAATTACAAAGGTTGTCCGAAAACGCCTCACCCTGCTATAAACCTTTACAAAGAGTCATGGCCAACGTGTTGCAATAGGCAGGTAACCACTTATCGCAGACCACTAATGCAGCGGCTCGTTCCCAGTCCATATTTACCCAATCCGCCAATTCACTTTAACAATAAGGCAACCACTCCCAATTGCTTCAAAAGTTTTAACACCGTGAATCACTCATTGAGAAACACAGAGCTACCCCTGCCCAAAGCATTGAATTCTCCTATAGTGACAGCATACTTTTGAGCGATCAAATCAAAATGACTTACAGTGAGCAATATTCGCTTTTCCCCTCACAACCCACTGTGGTTATTACACCACACCGCCAACAACTCTGCAGATTGCTAATCGGAACGCCAACAGCGGACAAGTAAAGTCAAATTATGTCTTTAGCGTCAACACAAACATAGACACTTCGAAACTAAGTCGCCGCGCAGCACACACTGTCATAATCGAGCCTATCAAGGAGCTCTACGTCTGAATGTGAAGCATCAGTATTTTTTAAGCCTGGGAATGTCTCAGGAGCCGATACCTAAGACTGAGGTCACCACAATGTGCTCATGGGAGAAAAAGGAACGGTGAGCTAACAAAAATAATGAGTAAAAGATGAAAGATAGGTCATTTAGTTATCTCTCAGTCTGCATAGTTATATAAAATTAAATATTTTGTGGTACCGATTCCGTCCAATTCGTAGGAGAAATTACTGTAAATCCCAATCTTTTCAGTTATTTTTCTTTCTTTCTTCTCTTAGAACCTTGACGAAAGTCTGCAGGCTCTTCTTTAATATGTATATATACACGAATACTACAGATGGCGAGGATAAAATGCCATTTGCCCGCGGAAGCATTCCTTCCCAGCTGCAGTTACTGACAAAATGGTTTAAACTGTCAAATAATATCGGTTCACCTCGACTGCACTAAGATGAATAGGAACAGTTAAGTAGGTAGGTACCTAGTAGGTAGGTAGGTAAACTTGTATGTATAGGTATATAGTTCAAATAAAAGTATTACCTGTTTTCCTGGGCTATATTCCGAATAGGAACAACTTGGTTGAGGATCTTCATAATTAAATGGGGGCATTGTATCTTCAATAAACTCTTTCTTGATGTCCACTCGCTGAAATTCGGGTTCCGATTTTATATTTACCATGTCTCTTGTTTGAAGGTTCTGAAAAAACAAAATACTTATTATTATTTCATTAAATCTAGCTTACTTTATGGAATATCACTCACTTTTATATAATTTATAATAATCAGTATATTCATCGGAGAACCAATATTTCCCAGCTGAATCACGGTAGGTATCGTAAGCTCGATGCTGTACATTTATCCGTTTACAAGTTATAGTTGAGAAAAGTGTTCTTTATTTAATGAATTACATGGTAATAAAATCTTTATTTGCGTTTATCTCCTAACTATGTTATTGTAGATAGGACACTGTTATCTTAAAACCCCAAACAATGCTATCCAAATATATATATTATGTTTCTGTAATCATTATTAATAACTGTAGGTATGTCTTTGCTTTTTCGTACAAGGTAGTTGTTAGTAATTTTGAGTAATCACAAACAGAAATGGTGTCCTAACCGGGTGGGTATCGAACCCAGAAATCCCGGATAGAAAACCAGTGCCTTACACATTGCACCACGAGAGCAGCCTTGACCAAATGGTTGGAATCTGTCAAATAATATCGGTTACTGCAGTCAGATGAATTGGATCAGTGAAGTATGTTTGTCTTCGCGCAATCGATAGATACACATTATCATTTACATATACCTAACCAGTAATCAGTAAATAATGCAGTACCTATATCGGCTATTATCAAAATTTCAATAATAGGAACTGAAATATAAGCATATAAAATATTTCAATTAATGTCAAAATAATATTATTAACTTTTTGAGCTTATCGTATAGAAAAAAAAGAATTCACAAGCCAATTATTTGTAATTCCATGAGGTACATGGTGGATTTATTATGTATTTGGATACGTTTAATGTAGTTAACCTAGGTACGAGTAATTTTGCAACGAAACATAATCAAAAACCAATGAATACCTACCTACCCCGTTTACACGTGTATGGATTTACTGCTGACAATACGTATTATCACGGCCATAACAAGAAAATGTACGTGTAAACATGTTTTACTATCCTGCAGATTGCATGCATGAATCAAAAAGTTCGGAAGCTTCTGAATGTTCACGCGACAGTTGGATTTGTTCGATATCTGCGTCTGCGCAGTAGAACGATAGTAGCGAACCAGCCGGCAAAAATGTCAACATCGCGTCTCGCTTATTCTTTAAGAATGAGATTGGAAAGACAGTCAGCACTTAAAATACCCACTATTGCTGCAAGTAAATCCATGGACGTGTTCAGGCGCTATAAAAGACATAAGCTTCATAAAACTAACCTCAAAAGCAATGCTGGAACCGTCGGCAATCTCTTGCTTTATATAATTATTGGTCACAGGGTTAATTTGATGGTTTAAGGGCACCTGCCATTCTACATCAAGTTCGAATTCATCCGGTTCGCGTTTCACTTCCATCTTTCGAATGGAAAGCGTGCGTTGGATTATCGTAGCAGACTAAAAACGTGCACGTGGCAGATGATACTCTTTTGACAGTTCTGACAATGGCACACTTTGACGGGCTTTATCCGTAGATAAAAAATGCTGATAGTATTGCCATATTTTATAATCATTTCGCAGAAGTGAAATTCAAATTGTGGGTATAAAATTATTATTATATCGGGCAACTGTGCCGGTTACGCCACGTGGGGCTAGGTATACCATGAGTTGCATAGGGTTGGCATATTATTATATACTGTGTAGAATGAAGTAGTGAATATAATTAATATTACAACTTTTGGCAGCATTCGCGGTTTTTAGGTTAACAGAGTCGCTTCATTAGAAAGAATTGACATTTTAGTTTTAAAAATAATCAAAGCATGAACATCCTAGCATCGTAATTGTAGGTAGGTATTGTAGTACACAATATTCCCATTGTAATCCATATTATTATAATGGCGGTTTATCACATCACCTCAGACTAGGATTCCCAGGGTCCTCTTATCCGGACAAGTCGTCATTTTTATGTCAATGTCCGTGTCCGAAATCTTTTTTTATTTTTATCGAAAAATGCTTAACAATATTATGTCCTCGTTTCCGGTTACATGTAAATTGTACATAAAACATTACACCGTAGTACAGTTTGCCGTGAGCTTTCTATCGGAAATGACCGTATACTGTACAATATGAACATCAATTAATTTTATATAGCTGATTTTAGCAAAATTCATGAATAATAATTCAAGAATGAAAACCTAACCTGACCTAACAAATAATCCAGTACTTACCTGTATCAGCTATATAGGCACCGGCAGCGTGGTGCAAGTGCACCACCTTGGGCACAAAATCATTTTTTTGATAATTATTGTATATTATTTATTGAAGCAAGTTCTACACATAAAACATCATTTTAAGAGTAAAAACAACCAAAATAACATGCAGGACCAATCCAATATCCTGTTCCGTCTATAATATTATCGTGGATAAAGGTTGCACAGCTGAATCCGACAGAGCAGAATAGACTATACATTCTTCATGTATTTTGAAAATGTTATTATTCTCTTTATGCACGTAAGAATTGAAACTGTTTGTAGTTTTGAAAGGTACTCTTTAAGATGAACGCTTTACTATTGAATCCCGTCGCCTGCAAGATGCGTTCAATCATTCGCTTTCGCAACCAGGATGGAGTCCACCCTGTTTAAATCTATCGTCATCTCACATCCGTTTATGGTAATGTGATGAACCAGCAGAATGTCAGAAAATAATGTGACTCAGAATAATCAAGATGAGTATATAGTGAGTCGCCCATTTCCAAAATTGAAGCGCCTAGTTTCAAATGCCCCTAAAACGATTTTAGGTAGTACTGAGAAAAATGAGAAAAACGAGTTTAGGTAGTTTTGAGAAAAATGAGAAAAAATCAAATCTATTAAATCTGTGAACATTATGTATTTATTTTGTAATTCGTTACATTCTAAAGAGTATTTTGGCTTTCCATTTTAGCGGTATTTGAAGAGCACACCCAACCATTTTAGTGGGTTTTGAAAGATGAATCTTTGGCCATCATATAGGTCAAAAAATATCCATCTAACTACATATCTAACTCAAAATTTTAGCTAACTAAACTGTTTTAGGGGCTTTTGAAACTAGGCGCTTCAATTCATCTTGTCCAGTTTTGACCAAAAATGAACTGAATATGCAGTTATATTGCTAATTCAAATGGGCACATACATATTCTATAAAGGTTATTCTCTCGTATAGTAGTCTTTTGCAGCCCGTATAACGGTTGAAAAACAGCATCCAATTTGATGGATGATATTGATATGCGTTTTTATTTCACAAACATAATATTATATTTATTTCAATTTGATAAAAAAAGAGAAATATTTTTTTTTCATGTAAAGGTTCCATACCCGTTTTTTCGTGAATATGTCTAAACCTAACAAAATGGACAAGGTGGCCTTTAGAAATGGGCGACTCTACTATATGGATCACCGAGTTCAAACCTAGAGACCCCGTAAGGCACTGGACCATGGGGCGACTGCTAATTTTGAAATAAATATGTCCTCTTTTTATCATCTTCAAAATACAGTAGGTAACCCTGCCACGTACGTAAAACCTTCTTGTGTCAAACTACTTAGGTACGTTTTGTTTATTATTAATAATGAATTAATAATAATTAACCATATTTTTATTGGACGATTAATTCACAAGATTTAGGAATGTACCTAGCATTCTAATAATTATTGAACATACATAATATTGAAAACTTATGAGAAAAACTGTGAGTAGGTACATAGCTCAATTATTTAGAAAGTACTTCAGTGAGTAATAAAAGCCATTACCTAGTTAAATTTTGTCGTAATTAGATATGACTCCTTTAGCATTGTAGTCAATGTGCTTGGGCATAATACCCGAGAGATGACGAGAGAACTTCCAAACATTATAAGTGAAGTTCTCTTCACGTTGGCAGTATAACGCCACAAATTTTCTAAATTAAATAAAATTCATATTTGTGTCAACCAGATCGGGTGGTCCGATGGGTCCACAGCTGGTTGAACCGACTTGAGCAACTCTTTCCAACATTCCCAGAGCAAGCGGTTTGCATCCTATATTTTTTCCGCCACAGGGCAAGTTGAACGGGTAACAGGACCAAGCTCATAGAGCCTGCCAGCGAAGCCGCCATGTCCAGTCAAGAATTGACGGGTGTAATGATCAGGAGGCGCTGGCAAGTAAGATTACTAAACCGTCTCTTCCTAGACAATGTGTAGCCTTAGCAATCATTTACCAAAATGTTTAAATAACATTTATTTATTCGCCATTTACAACTGCACCCCTAATTTTACTGTGTTACTAATAAAAAACAGTAGAGAATAATGTGTAACAGAAAACTAATAACACAATGGGTTTGAAGATGTAGATTACATTTATTAAATCAAAGATCAAGTAATAGTTCAGTGAACAGATGAGTGATTTTAAAAAGCATACATTCAAAATAAGTACATAACAAAAATATCAAAACACAGAACTTATCTAAAAACAAGAATGCAAGACTGACCAGAATGAGTCATTTTGTGTATTTTAAAGTCAGAAAATGTTAAAGAAGATAAATTAAATTAAAGACATATTTTGAAAAGATCGCATGAAAAATCATTTAGTGAAAAAAATACGATATCCGACAGGACTTGATCCTCTACCTGCTGGATTTCAGTATTCCGACAGTATGCTATTCCAATTCAGCGACGGGCATCTTAGTTAATTACGCTGATTTTAACAAGTAGTTGTGATATCAAATGATTATCCAATTGCGTTATGTTGGCTATCGGTTTCAGTACAAAATGATTATTTCTAGTGTGTATTAAATATATCGACACCTCCTACGTATACTATTGTAACTAACAAAATGACGTTTTTCACTTTTTTTCATTTTTCGTATCCATAGTATGTATTACATATGATGCCATTTACAGAATTTCAAAATTTGTATTATAAGTGCGATTTTCAAGCATTGCACATTATTGTATCTCAAATATCTTGAATTTTTTCCGACGTGAAGTATGGTAAAGTATTTAGCAATACTATACGCGGGAAACACACGGAGATCTTGCCGCGCGGGTGTATTGTTACTGCTAATTACGATACTTCACTTCGGACGGGAGGTGACACACCGCTACCAGTGTGAACTTTTGGTTATATTGTATTTTTTGTATGATTTGGTAAATATTAAATACCATAATGAAGAGATCTAGACAATGCCAATGAAAATTGCGCAATATGCCCGCCTCTACAGCACTTAGTGTCAAGAATACAAAAATTGGTAGAAAATCTATGCGTTCACAAAAATGTGTGATTAGGCCAGATGGGACAATTAATAGTACAGCGTATAATATTATAGAAACGGATAATAATAGTAAAACAACAATGGACGCACACACTGTCATAACGGAACACACTGTCATAATCAAGCGTATCAAGAGGCTCTACGTGTAGTTGTGAAGCATCAGCATTTTTTACGCCTGGGAACTTTTCAGGAGCAGATGAGGTCACCACACACTTAATTGAACGTAGTTATGCATAATGTAGCCAGTCCACAATAATGTCGAGCTGAGATAATGGCACTTTAGCAACAACATGATATTAAAAACGTATGTAAAATTGTTAATAGTATTTTATTTCAAGAATATTTTTTTCGGCTTGGCTATTTTCCACAGAACGTAGAGAAAACCTTCTCGCATCTGATCTATATCATATCGCATTTTTTATTTTTTGTGGACTGGCTACTTTCTGCATAACTATATCCGATTGTGCTTTGACTGAGTTTACAGAGACTTTGTAATAAAAAGCTAACAACATTGCGATCAAAGAGGTGCCATTTAAATATCTCTCTGTCTACATAGATATAAGTATAAAATAAGTATTTTGCGGTACCGACTCCGTCATTTCATAGGAAAAACCATTGTATAACTCCTATTTTCCCAGATATAGTTTTCTTTCTTCCCTCAGAACCATGGCGAAGGTCCGTGACCTCTTCCTCAATAAGTATGTATACACATGCTTATACTACAGAAGACGAGGATAAAATGCCGTTTGGCTTTAGTGCCTCATATTATACTTATGTATAGGTAATAAAATAGAAAGTCGAACATTTTTGACGTTAAACGTCATTTCGCATGGACATCGATTGCCACACACGTATACTTTTCATCGCGAAACTGACAAAATGGATTGAAACTGTCAAATAATATCGGTTAACCTCGACTGCACTAAGATGAATAGGAACAGTTACGTACGCAAGTACCTAAACTCGTATTTGTGTATTCTTCCAACATGCATATTATTAGGTAGGTATGTCACTAGGTAAATTATTTAAAAAAAAATGGTTTAAATAAGTTTGATATGGGAACACAACAGATAAACATAACACACGCATAAAAAGGATGTGGTCAGTTTAAAGGCAATACGCAAAAAAACGCCAGCAACAATTAAAAGACTTTAGTTTAGAAAAAAACTAACCTCAAAAGAGCAACTGGGACCATCGGAATTCTCTGGCTCTATATACGTATTTATTTTCATGTTATTTTGATGGTAGACTGGCATCTGCCTTTCTGAATCAGATTCGGATTCATCGGGTTCGCGTTTCACGTCCATTTTTTTCTAATTGAAAGCGTAAATTATATATTGAGAAAGTTATCGTCGTATTAGAACAAAAGCGTGTCGATATTTTAACTTGTTCTATGGTCAGTGTTGCCAACTGGCATTCATAAAAATACGACATATTATGATTGTAGGCACAAACTAAATGGCAGATTTTCCCAAAATTAAAACAAAATATCTATAAACTGGCATTTCAAAATAATAAAGCATATTATTTTTACGAGAAAAAAGAATTTTCGTTTCACAACAAATAAATAAGCCATAGGTATGCCTAAAAATAAATGAAGGTAGGTACCTACCTACCTACGAAATTTAGTTATCACAAAAATATTGCAGGGAAGTAATATTTATTTGAAAGGTAGTATAGATACTTTTAGGTACAAAGGACTGGCATCAAGGACGACAGAATTAATGGGAACTGAAATACCTAACGGGTGTGGAGTAACAGGCAACCGATCTCTAATGTGGAAGAATAAGGGATAAATTGAAACACGTGTCAAGAATACATCATTCAAAGCTTTTCGTTTTGTCTAACAACTACTCTCGGTTTATGCACTGACGCTCAGTCAATATTGGTTTGTTTGAAGGTTGCAACACACGCTATTGCACGTCTATGTGGGTTTCATTATCGTAGGATACTTAGACATTCAAAACCCTGCTTCAAAATGTTGTGTATTGGGTATAGCCTATCTGAATTCAATTAATTGATTGATTCTGTGGCTGGCATGTTGATTTTCAAGCAAATCTAATTTAATATTCCGGCTTTTTTATGAGAAGTTGTATGATCTTTTCAATATCAAAAAATGCTATATTTCACGCAGTCGCACTTGACGCACCTTTTTATCAAAATCATCTGTGAAGAAATTCATGTTTGAACTGATATGTAGGTAGGTAGTGTCACCAAATCAATACGTGCGACTCCCGTCGCGCTAAGGTTGTCTACCCCTGCGCGGGACAGGGCAGAGGGATAACGGTTATTTTAAGAAAGCGGCGGATCGCGAACATTCCAAGGTCAGCAATGCGACCCTGACCATACTACCTGCTGTCTTACGCAAAGCAAGAGAAAATAAAGCATCCGATAAATTAATGACACACCGATGGCTCAGTTCCATAGAAGGACAAGTCCGAAATTTGATGTTTTGAGTTATATTACCCATTATATTCGAATATTGCTCCTTTTCAGTTCCACAAAAGGATAACTCGTAAAAAGTACTGGTTTTCTCTCATTGGACAGATGTCTGCATATGGAAATAAATAAACTTAAACACTCTCTCAGTTCCATAAAAGGACAAGTCGAGATATCGTTTTGTGAAAATATTGTTTTGTGACTTATTGCGTTTCATAGAGGGACAACTCAAAATGGCGTTCTATCATTATGAAAGTAGGATCACCGTATGCTAAGAAGTGCAGATTACAATGTTATGATAAAATTGAATGGGAACAAATCCACCAAAGTTTTTGGTTTATCGGAGACGTTGATCGACGACGTGAGTTTATTTATTAAGGTGCATCACGCCAGTTATTCCACAGTACAGAACGCAAACTCCTGGTAGTACACGTACAGTTAACAAGGCGTACTGTTTGATATAAATGGGGTCCAAATAAGAGTCTGCAATTTTTTTTATTTGAATACTTTGAGCATATGCAAGACAGTGACTGAAACTGCACTTAAAAAAAAACATGGGAGTGTTGGAGTGGAAAAGGTGGAGTGAGAATTGATGATAAAATAAAGGAAAAAATCCGTAATCACATCAAATCATTTGCAGTAATGCCTTCCCTTATTGTAGAGCTCATAGTGAAAAAATGTATCTCGATGGAAGCCTGAACATTGGTACAATGCACAGGCTATACCAAGAATATGCCGATTGCAAAAAAAACATTTGTAGGTATGACACAATTTTAAACACCGCTTTTAACATTGGATTGTTAGTCCCGAAAAAAGACAAATCACTACTACACACTAAAAAAATTAGAAAAGAGGAGCAATTAGGTACACAAGTATATAAAATAAAATGACGTTGCTTCGAGTTTGGTCAAAGTTGCTTGCTTCGATCTGCAAGCTGTTCTCGCGGTGCCTTCCGGAAACATTAGTACATAGCTTCTTTTATAAACACCGATTGAATACGTATAATTTTACTACTCGTATATACGACATAACAAAGAAGCAATGCCACTGTTACGAAGTGGCATGAGGGCTTAGGACAAAGGGGTTCAAACAAAATAAGTAGCTGCTTGTTAGCTTTTTTACAAGTACATAGCCCTTAAAAATATTGTATTATATTCGGATATTTGTGCAGGTCAACAAAAAAAATAATTTGTTGCTTCCCTATTAATATACGCAGTCAATTCAATAGATGGCATTGAAGAAATCTGCCACAAATTTTTGGTTGTGGATCATACCCAAAATCAAGGTGATGTCATGCATGCGTTAATAGAGCGAGAGAAAAAGAGATATCTACGAGGCGGACCCATATACATAGCTGTGCAATTAGTCCCAATAATACGATTTACCAAGAATACTGGTAAACTATATACAATATGTAAAGAAATGGACTACTAAGACTACGATGGGCGGGACATGTGGAGAGAATGCCTGAAGTTATAGCGCCAACGATCATGACGAAGTGAATCGAATCCCCAACGGAAGAGACCCAGAGTAGAAGTCCAAGAAGGAGATAGGCTGACGCCGTAGAAGTGGACTGGTTTCATATAGGAAAACCCGGTAACTGGTGAAGTGTGGCGAGAGACCAGAGTGAGTGGAGAGCAGCTGTGGAGGAGGCCAAATCCCACCCCGGGATGTAGCGTCGTGGAAGAAGAAGAAGAAAGAATGGACACAGGACTGGAATGGATGGATTTCATTGACTACAAGCTTTAATTGATTTTTAAAAACTTACCAACACCATCTGTAAATTGTAGATGTTCAATGAAAACAAATACCTATGACTAGCGGAGTTAAGCGGAACTATTTATTTCCGATTTTAACAGCCTACCTCCACCCTTCACCATTGGTGGTTACCCAATATGTGAATATACTGTTATCAGTGACTGACGTTTTGAGATGACGCCTATAAAGAACATTATGTTAACTCAATATTGTAAAGTTGTCAGTTCCATAGAGTGATATGTCTAATTATTTTCAGTATTCATACAGAGTTGCCAGCTCCATAGAGGGTTATGTCGGATTATTGCTCAAAACTATTAAAATCATTATGATAATTTGGATAAACAACTTGAACCCTAAAACTAAATACTATTCATCACATATTTCACTAAAAATATAATACAAATAATAAACTGTCACTTTTTTACAAGTCAGTTTAGGTGAGTCAAAACTTTGATCGGCCATTACTCAAAACTACTAATTTCTAGTTGTCCCACTATGGAACTGAGTCATCGACACGTTCCCGCGAGAAACACGACGTTCCCAGATATCAAGTACCATCCATGACAGCTCGAATATCCACTCCATTCGACTTAAAATTGTAAATAATAAACGTTCAAATAAGCTGGCAACAGTGATTATCTTCGAAATATCGAACTTTTCCCGCCGCAACGATCGGATCTCAAAAACGGACATCCTAGCGGCATCTCGCCGCGAGTAGCGGCTAACTCGATCACCTGCGCGAGGCACCGCCGAACAGATAAGACGTCCTGCACCTATGCGAAGGGAGGCGGTCGCTAAAAACCCCAGCACCAGGAGGGCGAGGTGGACGACATCCCAGAAGACCTTCAGCCAGTTTAAAAATCCCGCCGACATACCGTGACGTAATAAAAAAGGCCGGAATCTACCTCAGCGGCGGATAGCGGAACTAACAACTGCCGCCGAAACGCCCCCTCCACGCGGGCGGCGCAAGGATGCTTTTAAATGAGCCGGCGCAACGTGATGAAGCGAAGCTCAGGAAGCTCTCATTTTTTCATTTCCACGACTGGCACTCGCCGCGACAGTCGCTTCAAGCTCCGATACGAGAGTTACTACTAAGATTTAATAATCCGACAGTAAGTTTCAATTCGATACAAATAATTTCGATACAAATAAATTCGATACGAATTCCGCCACTTTTCTCGAACGCTATAACTCCGCCATCTTGCTCCGCCACCCTCGCCGATTTAATTGCATTACGAAGCTGCCACCTTCGCTGAAATAATTCCGCCACCTTCGCCGATCCTGCCCACCACTTACGGATTCTGCATCACCGTTATCATCGCCCATCTGGAGGACTCCTAATGAATTTCTGCCGCCACTGATGGTCTTTTTTGAGATAATTATCGACGACTGAGTGATTTAGAACTTCTCCGAAACCTTCATAGCGGCGAACAGAGCAGACACATTCAGATATTGTTACCTACCGATACTTGCGCTACAGTTCGACCAAGCGCGCCAAGATGAGCAAGATTCCCTCGCTTACCGGTTTTGCTGAATCCGGACTCACATGCGCAGATCGATGACAACATCCAAACCGACCTGACGCAGATCCATAAGCCGAAGAGGAAGCTGAGAGCGGCAGATTTTGCCTACATCTACGGCTTTCTCTGCATCGCTTATGGGATTTCGCCACACGAGACACTGCCAGATCTCCAAAAGCAGGGAGACAAGCCTCAGAGAAAAAAGAAAACAAAATCCAACATGCAGAGAGTCCTGGAAGAAATCGATGCCATCAAGCTGGTGGCCTCGGGTCAAGCCGATACGGAGGAGGACGACGCTGACTATGAGGACCTGGACATCGATGACTCCGACTACTTTGACGACGATTCACAAACCATGGAAGCTGAAAAATCCGCTCAGGCCCCCGCTGAGGCTACCGCCAAAGCCCAGGCCCCGGGCGGCCCCTCAACATCCACCGCCCAAACCAAGACCAGCTCCGAAATGATGGACTCCACTCCAGCGGTGCCATCATCTCCCAGCGTAAAATCAGACAAACCAAAAACATATGCAGCCGCAGCCAAGACCAATATGAGTGATGAAGAATTCCTCAAAAAAATAAGAGCCGTTAATGATCACCTCGACCGCGAAGAAGATGAAGATGAAGATGAAGAAGTAGAACGAAAAAAGATCAAGAGAGCAAGCAAACGCCCAGCTACAGGAAGCCCCGATCCCAAAATTGCCAAAAAACCAGCTACACAGACACAGAAAAGGCCAGACATGCCAACCCTCAAAACGACAGTTCCATCGAAAACCACAAAAGTAGACAGACCGCCCAAAATCCCACCGATCGTTCTGCATGATAAAAACGTATTCAGGAGTTCTATGGCCAAGTTGAAAGACGCTGGAGTCACTATCACTGATGCGAAAAATATACAGTGAACTCATTGCACTGGGATACCCGATCAAGAACGCCTTTAGAATGACCCAAGGGAGCCAGAAGAAACAGATCCCGCTGATCCTCCTCGACGTCGAAAAGAACAGCGAGACCAAGAACATTTTCAAGCTCACCTCCATCTTTGGATTGTCCATCCAAGTGGAGCCGCTGCGCAGAAGAACGGCGGACGGACAATGTCATCGCTGTCAAGGCTTTGGCCACTCCGCCTCCTGCTGCCACGCAACACCGATGTGCGTCCGATGTGCTGGTAAACACCTCACTACGGACTGCAAAAAGCCCAACACGACCGATCCCGCCAAATGCGCCAACTGTGGTGGCCCACACCCGGCCAACTACAGAGGCTGCCCAAGGCACCCCAAACACGCCAGATACGCATACACGGACGCCGACAAACAACAACAACAACAGCCCAGACAACGGGAGGTACCGCAACACACATTTAGACCAGCATGGATGAATACCACCACTAGAACCACAGAACCCGACCAAATTAATGAAGCACTGATGGCGCTCAAGAACACCATCGAAACCGCTAATAAACTCATTACAAGACTGACCAACAAAAGGACCTAGATCCACACTGAAGACTAGACTGAAACGAACGAGCGCCGACAAGAGAGAAGAAAGAAGAATGAAGAAAAAGAAACACAAACTACTTTAACCAATAAGCCATTATGTAGAAATACAGAAATCCCGCAATGGAGCAGACTTCCATCACACGCCACAATACAGACGAAAGAGATATGGGGCTGAGCCCCGGTGCCCTATACGCCAAAGATACCACAAACAGAACAAAGCTCTATTTTCTTCCCCGACGCCTTGAAGACCCCACCTGGGTCTCCACGCACCTTCATCCGAAGGCACCACCTACCAGCACGCCGCCAAACCCTGAGTACCCCGTATCATTATTTTCTGTTAATTTCTTCTTAGTGTATAACCTTGTATATTAATAACTTTTGTCTTCCCCTTTTTATTTCGTGCCTCAATTACGCAAATTTATTTCAAACTTGTCTCTCTTTGGGTTTACATAATATTAAAGCCATGCCCTCTTCGTGAAAACTTAATTCCAGTTGTTATTGGTATTATTTTTAATTGTTATTGTGTAATTGTTTCATAGCGTATAGAATCCCATTAATGTTTAAGGATTTTTATATTGCCGATTTACGTGTGTGTTAGATTATTCCGTGGTTATATTTGAATTTAATTCCCAATCTATTAATTCCAATATTGCCATTTACGTGTTTAGGAATTAAGTCTAATTGACCTGTGATGTTTGTAGTATGTTATGTGGTACCACAATATAATGTTAAACGAGGTGTAAAGTAACTAATTGTCGCGTTAAATTCTCCTATGTTGTTCTTTTTCTTGGTTTAAAAATAACGGCGTTTATCGATTTCCTGAACCTGCACTGCCATCTATAAAAATCAGATTGTATTACCGTATTACCTAAAGCGCGAACCTTTCGTGTCGATATATCGATTTCCGTGCTTGGCCTTCTTACGTTCTTTTAAACTTAACTAAACTCTTGTTTTTTTTTCCGCATTCCGTTATTGCATACGGACAAATTAATCCTAATGTATAAATTAATTATGTCGGGTTAATTTCCGCGGAACAAAACTGTTCTTCCCGCTCGCAGAAAGAGCATTTCACCGGACGTGATTGTTATATGATCGGCGAGCTTTGTGGTGCCACATCTCACCAAATATACGTATATATAGGGCTTTCTTTGTCTTCGGTTGGTCTAATCATCAACACAACTTCACCTGTCTGGGTAGCCAGCTTTTGACGACCCACAATCTTCGAATATAAATTAAACAATTATATTTTTCTTATGCTATTGCCATCTGTGTTCGGTCCAAAGAACATGGGGAAAAATGTATTTAATTAAATAAAATAATTGAGCTAGAAAACCCGCAGACGTACCCCTCCCTGTAAAGGGCCTAATTCGAGGATTGTGGAGTGGCTTTGGGTAGCCAAATCTACAAAGCTTCAACCAGTGGTTGTCACACTGGACGCCTTTGGCCCAGTACTCTCAAACAAAGCCCTATACTGTTCACATTATATAGGATTAAATTAGTATGTAATTTTTCTTTATGGTAATAAGATTTTCATTTGTTATTTGATGTGTCGCTACCGTGTTATGATTCATGTCACACGTGATGTATAGCTCATACGTCTATGTCTTAATTAGCTGTGTCTTTTTCAATTGCACGTATGTAACGCCTGACCTAATTTTTGTTTGTTCTATTTGTGTGTACCCCAGGATTAAACCTGTCTTTGTCAATAAAAAATAACCTAACCTATATTTCTGTCGTCTGTTGTAATAAACGTGTTCCTGTTGAATAGACCCAGCGTTTCATTTCAACCGCCCTCTTCTCAGTAGGAAGGTATGTAATATTCAATGCTGATAGACACAGCTGTTTGTTAGCTATTAAGGTAAAATAAATACTTACGCGTACGCTTTGGCTATCAAAATTAATAGCAGCGTAAACGGAATGAATGTTGAAACGTACCTTATAGGCGATGCTAGCGACGCAGAAAAAGGCTATGCAAGGTATGTGCCAAAAATAAAAAAAGGGCGAGACTCGGTACATGTGTAAAAAGTGTGATGTTCCTCTTCACAAAAGCATCTGCTGGCAGAAATATCACACTATTCGTAATTATTAAACTGTTTTTGATTGTTCCTGAAAGTTTTATTTATATATTCCCATAAATAAGCCAATAAACCAAGATTATATCATTTACTAGAAAAAACCAATTTCAATCAAATTTGTCCTGGAATAGTGGTAAATTTAATAAAAACCAGCCGGGATGGAAATGTTAAAAACCATTTTTGTGGAAATACCAGGAAGTGTTAAAAGCCAGTACATCAATGCTATGTCCAGCATCATAAACGCTTCCTCGTGTATAGTATTTCATCATATAAGTATATTTTCAAATAAGTTCGCCGCTATTCTGACAAGACGTTTAAGTCTGCGCTCTAAGTTTAAATTCAATAATTTACTTATAAAACTGCATTACAATGTCTAAAAACTTCAGTAATACCGTGGAAAATGTGGATTTGTTATATATTATAAAACAGCAGTCAGAAATGATTGCCATTTTGCTAAAAAAGGTAGAATCAATCGAAAAAATTCTAACCGATCACCAAATTTATAATAAAAAATCAGTGTCAATAAAAACAGCAATTAAGCCCAGTGCAATTGTAGTAGACGTACCATTGCCAGCGACATCGCCTACACCGGCAGCGCGTGCAATAGCGAAAGACACTGTTTGCTTCTCGCTCTCGCCTCCTGTGCCGGCACCGAGAACGACACCGCCACCAACCTATGCAAGGACGACACGGTCGCAATCGAAAATCAAAACAAAAATACTATATGAAGGATCATATATTAAACCAGGGCCCAGTACCGTGCCAAATAATGTAGAAACATCTTCACAACCTCTAATAAAAAAAACCGTGTGATAAGACCTCATCGTCACCCGAGGCCTCACAACCGAAACCACCAGCTGAAGGTTTACCTACGCCTGGGATTGTTGATGGATGGGCCACCGTTGCACGGAAGCGGCGTGTCGCGGTTCGGGGAAACATCGCTGGACGAGCGAAAACTGTTGTGAAGCAGTATCACATCTGCCCGCTTCACAGAGATACTACAACGGCTGATGTTCTAACCTATTTAAATAAGTTGTGTACCGCTGATTTCACAGTCGTGAAAATTAAATCAAGGGGGGACTACGCATCCTTCAAGGTAGGTATCCCTTCTGATGTCACGGACACTGTTTTGAGGGCGGATAACTGGCCACGCCACTCATTCATGAAAGAATGGGTGTCGAGAGTGGAAACTCCACGGTTGCCGGTTAGCTGACTTCGGAACAGTCACCGTTCAGATAAACTGTTATTTTACTATCAGAATGTTCGCGGCTTGAAGACAAAATCTGTGGAATTTTTGAACGGCGTATTAGCTGACGACTATGACGTCATAGCGTTAACTGAAACGTGGTTTAATGACAGTGTTTTCAGTCGTGAATATTTTGGTGGTGATTATGCTGTCTTTAAAAGGGATCGAGACTCCGGAACAGGCCTCAGGCAGGGAGGAGGCTACCTCCTGGGAGTTAGAAATATGGAAGGGTTGCAGGCCGAACGTTTTCGTATTTTGGAGACTTCTAACGAGGACCTTTGGGTTAAACTAACCTGTAACGGAGAAATTGTCTACGTTTGTGCCGTGTATTTTCCTCCAGCAAGTGAAGTGGAGGCGTATAAACTTTAAGTTGAAAAAATGTTATCTAGTATCGTCGTATTTGGGGATAAGAGGGTTATTGTGATGGGAGATTTTAACCTAAACTCAGCACGCAGCGGTGAAAGGGTCAAGAGTGAACTGGAATTTCTGTGTGCCGTTTTTGGATTTTCCCAGTACAATGATATTCTTAACTCTAAAGGTGGACTTCTGGATAGGATTTTTAGTAATGCTATTTTATCAATTTCGCGATGTACATTACCTTTGATACGAGAGGATGTGTACCACCCTACATTGGTTTTTTTACATGTATTTCATGCGATTCGCCCGCTGTGAACAGAAATTCCCTCACACGAAGCTAATTGGTGTGGGGGATGGAAGTTTGATGGTGGTAATTTCAAGCTGCTTTACTCTTTAATGAGTGAAGTAGATTGGAGTGAGTTGCTTGAGATTTTTGATGTGAATGAGGCGGTACAATACTTTTATAATGTTGTATATAATGTGTTTAATAAATGTTTTTCAAGGAAGTCACTATGTCGAGGTGGAAGACGATATCCGAAGTGGTTTTCTCGGGAGATTATTAGAGACATTAGAGTCAAACACTACTATCATACAGCCTGGAAGGCTAAGCATGGTCAGCATGACTATGAAATGTTTGGCCTTTATCGTATGAGAGTGTGGCAAGCTGTTCGGCTGGCCTATCGAACATATATGGAATCGGTAAAGGATTGCATTCGCGAAAATCCTAAATCGTTTTGGGATTATATAAAATCATTAAGAAAGGATGGTGGATTTGCCAATTCGATGACATGGAAGGGCGAAGAGGTGACTGGACATAGAATGGCAGAAGCATTTGCTGGTCATTTCAGGTCCGTCTACGCAAGTACCTAGTACTCCGAATCTGGATGTCGCCTCAACGTCAAGAAAACGATCGTGCGGTGCCCAATCCGTTGACATCTTCCCAATTGATGAAGGTGACGTGTATAGATTTATTAAACAACTTAAGAATACGCGCTCTTTGGGACTGGATAACGTCCCTACATTTTTTTTAAAGGGGTGTGTTGATTTTGTCAAAGGCCCACTATATAATCTATCAATAATATAATCTTACAATGGAGACAGGTATCTTTACAGAAATATGGAAGATGTCGAAGGTGACTCCAATTTATAAGAGTGGTACAGAGTCGTCAGAAGAAAACTACAGGTCGGTAGCTGTTCTCTCTGCAGCAGCAAAAGTTCTGGAGATGATAAAATTGAGTCATTTATAATGAATGAACAGCATGGATTTAGAGGAGGCCGATCAACGGAAACCAACCTGATGGTATTTACTGATTATGACGTGTCGTCAGTACTAGATAGAGGCAGCCAGGTTGACTGTTCTTACAATGATTTCTCGAAGGCATTTGACAAAGTCGATCACGATATTCTAATGGAAAAGCTCCAACTTATTGGATTGTCGGATCGATTTTTGAAGCTATTCGGGAGTTACTTTAGGAACCGTCAACAATACGTTTCGTACGGCCTTTATCAGTCACAGACCTTTTACACATTTTCTGGTGTCCCCCAGGGCTCAAACTTAGGGCCATTGCTGTTCACGATTTTCATAAATGACAGCATTGGTAATTAGAAATGCTATGTTTTTGTTGTTTGCTGAAGACTTGAAACTCTTCATAGAAGTTGTCACCTTGGACGATTGTCGTCAACTCCAACTTGATATAGATAATATATTAGATTGGGGCAGGCGTAACAAACTGGACTTCAATAATGATAAATGCAATGTTTTATCGTTTACTAAAGCCTCACGAGTATTGTTTTTCCAGTACTCGATGCATGGCAGAGTTCTCTCGCGAATATCATCTATAAGAGATCTTGGAATTACGTTTGACGGTAAACTGACGTTTAGTGGTCATATAGATACCATTTGTAAGAAGGCGCTAAAGATGTTGGGCTTTGTCTTGCGTACTTCCCGGGTCTTTTCGGATGTTACGGTACTAAAAATTCTCTATAACTCCTTAGTTAGAAGCAGACTTGAGAGTGGGTCTGTCGTTTGGGCTCCGCATCAGTTGAAGTACGGCCTTATGGTGGAGAGAGTCCAAAAGAAATTTTTGAGACTCCTTTACTTTCGGCTGTATGGATATTATCCGTGGCTCTATCCGACTGATTTTCTCTTAGGGATGCTTACATACTGTAGCTTAAAATTTAGAAGGGATCTTTATTTAGCTACATATTTTTTCAGACTTATACGCGGCGTAAATGTGAACTCTGCCATTCTTGGTGGTGTTGGCTTGTGTGTCTCTGATAATTACCTTAGGAATCGAGGGCATCCGTTGTTTGTTCTCCCACGATGCAGAACTAACCTGCCATTAGTAATGCCAATTGGGAGGGCAATAACCATGTTTAATGAAATCGCTTCGGATATTGATATATTCCACTTACGTGAGGGTGAATTTAGGTGGACGTTATTTTTTAATTTCTTAAAATAGGGTCTGCTTAACTCATCCGGTGTACTTCCTTGTACCTATATACTTAATATTTTTTGTATTTACACATTGTGTTATGTACATAAAACTGTTTTAAATTTGTTTCTAAATGTCATGTAGTGAACGTCTTAAACTTATAATTTGTAATGTCCACAATATGTAAAATAAATAAATTGAATTGAAATTGAATTGAATCATCAAGGCGGAGTTAGATGCAAGTTGGCTTACCTTTGAGTAGCAAAACTTGCGAGTTGTAGTCGCCCGGTCGACATGACGTCATATGACATCATTGTGACGTACTACCGGAGTGATAATAGCATTCGAGAAAATAACGCTAGTCAAATACTGGCGTTATTCATTGTCTCCATACACAAATAGGTGTTTCAGCATAATAATATCTATGGTGAGCAGTGTGTGTTGGGCGGCTTGCCTCGAGCGTGTATTGGCTTACGTCACAATTACGTCATGTCGTCGGGTGACTTTTTATCACCAGTTATAACATAGGCCTGCTGTACCTACATGCAGATCGAGAGGAAGATAATATTATCTTCTATCTCCATATTATGGAGGCGTACTGGGCACTGTGCTGCTTACTAAAAGGGATCCACAGATTTTTTTTTTACGAGAAATGGATGTTAGCCACATGCTCAAGCTATGAGATCCAACTCCGGTCAAACACACATTAAACAATAACATATGAATTTGCCAGGCTCGGTCCCCACAATATTATAAGCCGACGCAGTAACCGTAGAATAGTGTTTCCCAAAGTGTGGTACGCGTGCCCCCTGGGGTACCTACGGGAAGAGTTTGGTGGGGGTACGCGCTGCACCGGGCTTTGGCTGCGACTGCTGCAACAAGCATTAATACGACATCCATACTAGAAGGTTTATCGCATGCGGAAGAAGAGCAATTGTTGGAATTAGCTTCAGCCGGATTCTTGAAAAATGAATATAAGGAGTGTACTTTAATATCATTCTGGTTGCAAATGCACCATGTGTATCCAGTTTTAACAGAGAAATTCCAGAAATACATCTTGCCTTTTCAAACTCCATATCTATGTAAAGTTGCCCTTTCAGCATTTGTAGACATTAATTAAAAAAAAAGGAACTGGCTTTTGGAAGTGGAACAGCATCTCAGATTAAACTAATTAATCAGGGAACCAAATCATGTTGATCTGTCTCAACATAAACAATTTCATCCTTCTCATTGATTATGATGGATGTTATTTATAACATAACTTTTATTTATATTATTATAAACAATCACAAACACCCAGGCTTTGAGTAAAACACAATTTAAGATTGTCTCCTGACAGGGATCGAACCCAGAACTCTCGGGTGGAAGGCAAGCGCGTTACACACTGCACCATGAGAGCCGATGGTTAATAATTAATTGTTCTAGTATTAATTGCTGACTTACTGTGAATTATTGATTATTAAAATGCCAAACATTTTTTTTTAAAAAGATGAATTAGTAGGCAATGTATATAACAACTTATTTTCCATAGACCAGGCATGTCTAATTTGATCTGTGATCAACTATCCACTATCTAATATCATAATGCAATGATCTACCACACTCTATCTTTGTCATTCTGTAACTTTACTTATGTATTCGAAACAAATTAAACAACGCATCGTGTATTTCATCATTCAAGCTAAATCCTCAATTTCCCATTTGTCATGAAAATGGTCTTCTTTTGGGCAATCATTGTCAAACTATTGTCAAAAATATTATAAGAGTTCCATCCATTTATAAGTTTGAGGCACTAAAAATGCTATCAATATCAAATAAATGTCAAAAATAATACTCACTTCAAATCATTCAAAGCTTTATTAAGTCTAACAATATTATATTTAGGTCTACAACAATACAATTAATAAAATCACGCATGAGCGAGTGGTAAGCGGTAACGTGTCACATGATCGTTTTTCAATATGTGTTTGGATACAGAGCATGGACATGGACGTAGGTTCATCAAGGGGATAACATATTGTGTAATATCTCAATGATCGAGAGGTGGCTAAAATGCACGTCTACTTGTAGAGTCAAAGAGAAAAAATGTGCAAAAAATAATATCGACAATATTATTGAAAATTTATTTTTTAAATACGACGGTTATAAGTGGTTACCTCGTCAGTTATTCCTAGAAGCCCTAGTCTTGACCAACAACTTGCTCTTTCAAATATCAAGCTAAAAGTAAAAGTTTTATGTTCTTTGAAACAAGCTCATCTATCACATTAATCAGTTTTTATCGAATAATAAATATGTTAGGTATATTGTATAGGTATATCAGTAAATACATAATATTATAAAGTCATATTGATAATACAAATACATGTAAATATGTGCATTTAGTTCTTACTCGTATATTGTTATGTGTATTATGTATTTCATTATTTATCAAACAAAAAATACGACACCGCGGGACTTGAATCTGTATCTGCTGGATTCCCGCCAGTATGCTTTCCAAATAAATCTACGGGCATCTTAGTTAATTAAGAGAATTTTAACTAATGGTTGTTACATAAAATGCTCATCGAATTAGGTTATATATAATGTTGGCTATCGGTTTTAGTACCTACAAAATCATTTTTCTAGTAAATATGTGCTTAGGGTATTTTCAAATTATGTTTATTTCAATATAAAGAAAGTTACATTTCCAAATCTTGTGTCCTAATTGTAGAATAAAAAAAATAGTTGATCATATTAAATTGCCAGGTTTAAATGGGTCTTCGCCAGCATGTCATGTTATGTTAATTTGTATAACTAGATTGTATACATGAGTAAATGGACTTTTACAAAGATAAATCATTTAGTGTGATTTCATGGGACCAGGTGTGATTGAATGGAAAATAACGTTGACAATTTAAGAGGTTTTTCACCGGGATGAGTAATTTTGTCGCTTCATTTTCGGTAAATTCAGTGAAGGGATGTTATACAAGAGGATGCTATTGCATTTAACATAAAACGTAATTATTTTTCGCAAGGATGAGTCGTTTTGTGTGACTTCATCCGACAAGATTTTATGCACGAGTAACCACATTGATCACATTTAAATGGCTTCTCATTAGAATGAGTCATTTTGTGTGATTTCATGTTTCCAGATGTAATACACGAGTAATCACATTGATCACATTTAAATAGCTTCTAATTAGAATGAGTTCTTTTGTGCGACTTCATGTTTCCAGATGTTATACACGAGTAATCACATTGATGACATTTAAATGGCTTTATACCAGTATGTGTCATTATATGTATTTTCAAATTATAAGATGTTTTACCAGAATAATCACATATATCACATTTAAATAGCTTCATACCAGTGTGTGTCATTTTATGTAATTTCATGCAACCAGATCTTTTACAAGAGTAATTACATTGATCACATTTAAAAGGCTTTTCATCGGAATGTATCACTTTGTGTCTTTTCAGAAAACGGGATGTTATACAAGAGTAGTCACACTGATCACATTTAAATGGCTTTATACCAGTATGCGTCATTATATGTAATTTCAATCTACTAGATGTTTTACAAAAATAATTACAATGATGACATTTAAATGGCTTCAAACCAGTGTGTGTCATTATATGTACTTTCATGATACCAGATGTTTTACAAGAGTAATTACATTGACCACATTTAAATGGTTTTTCACCAGAATGTGTTATTTTGTGTACATTCAGATTTTGGGATGTTTTACAATTATAACCACATTGCTCACATTTAAACGGCTTATCTGGAGAATGGGTCATTTTGTGTACTTTCAGATGATGAGATCTTATAAAAGAGTAATCACACTGATTACATTTAAATGGCTTCATACCAGTGTGTGTCATTATATGTGATTTCATGTTACCAGATGTTTTACAAGAGTGATTACATTGCCCACATTTAAATGGCTTTTCACCGGAATGTGTCATTTTGTGTAATTTCAGAGCACTGCATGTTGTACACGAGTAATCACACTGATGACATTTAAATGGCTTCATACCAGTGTGTGTCATTATGTGCAATTTCAAATGACTAGATGTTCTACAAGAATAATCACATAGATCACATTTAAATGGTTTTTCACCAGAATGTGTCATTTTGTGTACTTTCAGATTATAAGATGCTAAACATGAGTAATCACATTGATCACATTTAAATAGCTTTACACCAGTATGTGTCATTTTATGTCGTTTCATGTGACCAGATCTTTTGCATGAGAAATCACATTGATCACATTTAAATGGCTTTATACCAGAATGAGTCATCTTGTGTAATTTCAAATGACTAGATATTTTACAAGAATAATCACATTGATTACATTGAAATGGCTTTTCTCCGGTATGCAGCAATTTAAGTTTTTTCGTCTCACTAGAATAATTAGATTCATCACTTTTAAATGGAGTGTGACAAGAGACTTTACATTTACTACGTTTACATTGTTTTACATCCTTATTAGTGATTTTATGGATTATATTTTTATGAAACACTTTGTGTAACTCGAGCAAGTCTAACGATGCAAAAAAATTATCACATATACCGCACACAAAATTATTAACATGAAAATATTTGTTTTCCAACTTTATAACAGCCACTAATTCGGGGATTGATTTAGTAACGTTGCGTTTAATAGTGCCACGTATTTTTTTAAAGCCTTTGTTGTATTCTTCGAGTTCTTGTTTAATATCTTGTTCGTCGATTTGAATGATGTCGTAAATTTTCTCTACTTCTGACACCAAACAGGACTTGAGATTTGCTGCGTTATCCTAAAAAGCATTTATAATATAACAAGCTGAAGTACCCGGCTTCGCACAGGGTCGCTTCTTGGATACATTTATCTTAGATATTTAAAAAATAATAATAAATTATCTTTTTAATATTAAAATATCTGTGTAATACAATATGGCAATATGAGTATATAAAGTAAAGGTCAAACAAAAGAACACATTAAAATCGAATCCAAAATATGCAAACGTTATTAATAGTATTAATATGTAGTAAAAAATTCAAAATTGGATGGAACAAACAAACAACAAAATTTGTATTTTATATAATACTAACCTTCGCAGGTGTGCGAACAACAACTAACAAAAGTGCCATCGCAATCGGATGAATGGTATAGAAACGCATACGAATAGAAGAAGATGATTTTCTAAGTCAGAAATCTTCGCGGTCGTGCGCACGACAACTCACCAAAGTTTTATTGCAATCGGATGATTGGTATAGGAACGCATACAAACAGAAGAAGAAGAAGATATGTAAAAGTGTCCACCACCACCCGTCATATATGCACAGATGATATGCACGGCCGTTTTTCATAACGCTTTAAACGTGTTTGAAAGAAGTGATTTTAAGTGCTCATAAATAATCTGGTGCATTGTAATATGGTAATAAAAAGTCAAAAAATTGATATAAGTATTATTTTTATTGCAGAAATATAAATGTACAACAAAAATAATAGTACATAGCATGATAAATGAATAATATTACATAGCATAATAAATTAATAATATTCCAGACATGGTATATAATATTACATAATCATTATCACAAAAACATGACAAATATAAATTTATCAAATACAATGAAATTGTGAATTACATTAGGATTTTACATATTTCAATTAATTTAAAAAAAACTGATTATTGTTCTCTGATCAACAGCATTTAAAGAACATGATGTTATGGGATATGGGATTGGGAGACATGGTTTATGGGATATTGATTAATATTCAAAATTAATTATTTATGTTATTTATTATGGTTAATTTCGTGTTAATATTTTATATAATAATGAATGTTCGTTTATTTACTTAATATTGCTGGGGTATTACATAATATTTAACTATTTTTGAGATTTAAACAATAGGAAAACCCACTTATTAAATTTGTACTACCGTACCTACCTACCTACTTATTTTAGGAATAAATCATGGAATATATCAAATAAATGAATTAGAAAAATGTCACTTTAAGAGTATTGCATTTATTATTTAATTATATTTGAGGTCTAAACAATAAAAAACATATTCTAAATGTTGTATCATGATAGTTAATTTGCGTACCTACTTATTTTAGAAAGATATCCTGTAATAGTGTAGGTAATATTATACAAAACATAAATTTAAAAATATGTTATTTTTTAAAAGGGTAGGTATTACGTAATAGAATTTAATTATTTTTGATATTTAAACAATAAAAAAACCTACCTACTTATAATTTTTTATCGTACTTTGGAGGTATTAATTAGTTAATGTTTGTTTGGGAAAAAATCGCAAAATTAATGGCAATATTCGGCAAATTCATATTTTTATTTCATCTGGCAGCACTGCTGGCGTCCACAGAAAAAATCGAAAGTCTTTGACGTACACAAATATTAACGGCTAATTTTATATACAAAAAACTAGTTTGTTCTAAAACAAAATCAAAAGCGAAATAAGCAAACTATATACTTTTATGTCCAGTACATACCTACATATTATTATGTATTAATTATAATATTATTTAAACAATGTTTAACAAAAAGGGTGCCATCGAACAAGGAAGGATGTGTTGATTTTAAACGTAAGTTGGCTACAATATTGCATTAAAATGAAGTATTCATACATCTGCACTATATTTTAATATAATAATTAATATATACACTATATAACAAGCCAAACAACAAATACACTCGACATACATACAATAATACATCAAGCTTCCTCTCAAACATGAATGTCAATCAATGAATCGTAGAAAAGTCAAACCCTGCTGCGTGGGGTCTCATTTCTTTGAGAAGCAAAACCGTAATTTAGTATTATTTTATATTTCAGCTGAAGCAGTGCTTCGTCCACACCCAGAGAAGAATACAGAAATATTTTTACAGTGGGTACCTACGACTCAGCGGTGGCCATAAAAAAGAATTAGATGCGACTTTTATAATATGTACCTATGCATCGTCCGATATGTGATTTTCATTTTGAGTCCTGTTCGTAAAAAAATGTCAGTAATATTTTTAAATAATGTACCTACATAACGCAGTAGTTGGGACTTGCATGGCGGATATGCATAGCCAGTTGAAAGAAAGTGGCGAATCTGCCTGAAATAATACTAATTACACGGTGACGCAGGGCATTTTTGACGTTTACCATTTTCACAACCTGTTACATGGCACCATACATTGACAACATCGCGTCTCGCTTACGCTCGAAGAATGAGATTAGCGGGACAGTCAGAACTTTTATGTGTAAACGGTTATTATTGGGATATTTTAGTTTACACACTATCTTCGACCATGTCCAATCCTAATAGGATCATATGGGCCTCCACAGGGTGGAGGTTTGTATTAACAGAAGTTGTTTTTACGAGAAATGGATATCAGCCACTTGCTCAACCTATTATGTCCATACTCCAACTCATACACAAATTGAAAAAAAATATGTGTACTTGTCAGACTCAGGATTCGAACCTGGGACCCACAACACTATAGGCTGACGCTTAAGCCGCGCGGCCAACGTGGATGTACTATTGGTGCCGGTAAATCCATGCACATGGAGCTATAATGTTATATACTCGTGTGATCCATTCTGTATACACAAGTTATAATGAATCTGTGGACACAAACTTTATTTCAATTCTCCTCGATTTGTTAGGTATGGTAAACTGTTCTTCAACGATTACTAACGATGGTGAATATTGCACGATTTCAGCTGAACGTGCAGAATCGCCAGGAACCCTAACGATGCAGCAAGAGCCTTAGTTGGAGACGTCTAGCACTTCTGCTGTTCAGAAAGAGAAGCGTGAGTAATTTTTAAGTTTTTAGTTGCCTTGAAGTACATAATTACTAGTGCTGATTGACACAAATCGATCCTATCCACAAAACTAAAAAATATCAATACTTACCTACATCAATAATAGGTGCTAAATTGACTGGAACCGACTTGCAAGAATAAGAATTAAATTATAATGTATACACATTACATTTGGTGTTCTCAAAAACATCATAGCTCTTGTTTTAAATTAATTAAATGGGTAACAATTTTTATGTGACTTCAGGCTTTACAGCCATTTTATACTGATCTGATTATAAGTAATGGGCCGTTACCATGACTAACTATACAAAACTGAAAAATAAAACATATACTGTAATAATTATAAGTAAATAATACATTGTTTTATGATGTTTCGGATAAAACATATGGCTGCATCTTAGCGCGTCTTGGTGTCCCTTGTGTTGATCAACTCACCCCCAAGGCAGAATACTTTCTCTGATATTTTAAAGCAAATACGTTTGTGTTGGGTTATAAAATAACCTCTGAAGATTGGATAAATAAATATACATAATAATATATCAATCGCTAAACCCGTTCTAGATGTTTACGTAGTGATTGACAGACTAATCTTGTAATTAAATGATAATTTAATTTATAATTTAATTTAGAACAATATAGCCATTTTTCTATGCCGATAAACCCGTGACGATAACATGCAATTAATAATACTTAAGGCCATGCATTAGTTGAGGCACGGTCTAAAAAGATCGTCGCTAGGCGATGCGCGGACTGCGGGTCGCGGGTGCAAATGACACCTGTCAAACGAAATATTATTTGTCATATAAATCCAACATACGTTCATTTTATGTTCTGTTTATTGTTCTATTAGTAACAATAATAATATATTCATTGACATGTTTTCTTTTTAAAGTAAATGGGTAACGTTTTTAGTCATCTTTACACGATTTTAGAATTAATTGACCCGTCGCCATCACGCAGCAAAGTGACGTGCTTCTGACTCGAGATTCTCTCAGTGAATGGCAGCGAGTCCAAAATTTCGTCGCGCCTACAGTTGGAAATTATTTGGCGTTTCACTGATGCGTCACCTTAAGTACATACCAAATTTATTATATAATTTCCAACCGGCTGTATAATTATTATAATATGTCTGTATCATCATTGTTAAACTGTTGAAATTTGAATTATGACGACTAAATCCTAATTGAATTATGATTTTTAAAAGCTATTGATCAGAGAACAATAATCAGTTTTTTGGAGTAATTGAAATAATGTAAAATCTTAACGTAATTCACAAATTTCATTGTATAATATATTCGTCGATGAAACTAGAAAAAAGTGACTCCATTTTAATCGAAAATTGACTTTCAATGCCATCTAGTGGCCGTTGTTAATATTTACCCGTCTTGCAAATGATGTAATTCTATAAAAAATCTAACATTGTTAAACCATGGATGATTAAACTCCATAACCATTTATGTTTGTATATATTTCTATAATAACCATGATGTTTTTGTCTCCTGCAAAACTTGTGTACGCTCTCAATTTTAACTCGACTCTAAATACAGTTGTACCTAGATGCTTTTAAAAATAAGTTGATAATTAAAAATTTTTGGGTTTATATACATTTTGTGGAAACATTTTATTTACAAACATTGTACAGCAAAGAACTAATATATTTTATCTAAAAAGATATGTAACCAATTGACAGTAATTTATTTTGAATTGTCTTTTTCTTAATTTATGCTAATGCAGGCGCAGGCGAGCGAAAAGTCTGAGGACAATGAATCATCCGATTTGTCTATGCTTCGCTACTGACTAACAGACAGATGAGTAAAATGGTCGAGCTTTTACAGTTGAGATAGTTAAAACAAATCGTAATGTCGATCGTAATCGATAATCGTAACGAATTCTGTTCTTTATATGTGGATTTGCATAAAATAATATAGCAGTGAGAATAACACAAGTTTTACGTTTCCTTTTAAGAATTTCATACATCCAAATTTTTAATAAAATTGATTAATTTATCATTTTCTGATATCTAAATTAACAAATTAATCAATAAAATTGTTTAAAATAATTACAGCTTTTTCAGTTCGAATCATTGCATATTAATGTCAAAATATCGAATTTACGTAGTGAGTGACAAACGAATCTTGTAATTAAATGATGATTTAATTTATAATTTCTATTTAAAATAATACAGCTATTTTTTTAAGCCAATAAACCCTTAAATGCAATATAAATTAAACATGGCATTTTCAATAATCGGTTTTTTTCAGTTATTGAGGTTTTAATCAAACAAACTAATGAAAAATAGGAATTTATCTCTGCTAATACAAAATCATTAATTCTGAGAATTTAAAATATAATCTTTTCACGACGATAACATGCAATTAATAATACTTAAGTACATACCAAATTAATTGTATAATTTCCAACCAGCAGTATAATTATTATATGTCTGTATAATCATTATTCAACTGTTGAAATTGGGATTCTGACGACTAAATCCTAATTGAATTATGATCATTAAATGCTGTTGATCAGAGAACAATAATCAGTTTTTTGAATTAATTGAAATATTTAAAATCCTAATGTTATTCACAATTTCATTGTATTTGATAAAATTTATATTTTTCATGGTTTTGTGATAATGTAATATGTGATATTATATACCATGTCTGGAATATTATTAATTTATCATGCTGTGTAATATTATTTTTTTTTGTACATTTATATTTCTGCAATAAAAATAATACTTATTAATTTTTTGACTTTTTATTACCATATTACAATGCAACAGATTATTTTAAAAAAAAGCCCGCCAGCTACACCAAGTTGTTAGAGAGAGACAGAATATTACTTTAGAGAGAGACAACTTTGAACCGGTTGGTATCCCTGAGTGGCGGATCTATAAAAGTAATATAGTCTATGCCATAGACTGAAGCTGCCTTAAGCTGCAAAGCCGACTCAATCAGTGTTGCCATATTTTCAAAGTGGAATTATAGTACAGAGCCTCCAAAAATATAGTATTTAGGAAAAATATAGTACGCGTTGTCATCACTATTGAAAGTGTATAGGTTTTTTGTTTCTCATAAAAAAATATTGGATATTTCGAGAAATTCCTGGACCCTTTTTATGTTGGTACCTCTTCCGACTGCTTACCGAATAAATCTTGAAATTTTATTTTTCAACAGTCAAGGGATTTTTTAACGTTTTCCGAGCAATTTTTCCAGGTTCTCCAAAATCTTCTTATATTGCGAAATTATAGTACTTTGCACCAATTTGTCAAACGGAAATACTGAAATATATAAACCTACTTTTTAAATATTTTTTTCGATATTCAAAATTACGCAAAGTACGCGGACTAAAATTATAGTACTTACAAATAAATATACCATAATTATAGTACGGATGGCAATACTGGAATCAATCTAAAGATGGCGCCCAAGTTAATTGGCAGATTTTCCCAAAATTAAAAAAAAATAACTATAAAAAAAAATAAGTAGGTATCTACCTAGCATTGTTTAAATAATATAAAGTCATAATATTTTTACGAGAACAAAGACTGATATAGAATGCGTAATTTATTGTTTCACAACAAATAAACAAGCCATAGGTGCGACTATTAATGAATGAAAGTATCTAGGTACCTAGGTATCTACGAAATTTGGTCATCACAAAAATACTCTTTGTAGGTAGTGACGATAGTCTTGGTAAAGATGCAAGGGCGTTGAAATCTCGACCGGCCCTGTCCCCAGACCAGGTTGAGAGCCCCTGCTTTAGGCTAGATCAGCACGGGGTCGGAGAGAGTAGTCAAGTAAGAGTTCTAAACGACACACTATAGCAATACTGCAATATAATAAAAACGCCACCCGATAATAGGATGACGTCAGATTCTAATGAATATTATTTATTTATTTAATTTATATCGTTCCGCACCCACTGTGTGAAACGTCAAAGTTCAATATCTCCCGTCTTACGTACCGAATTGCGGTACTCGAAATATAGATCGCGGATCTATTTAAATTAAAAGTCTTTATAGTTATCATTTTAAAAAATAATTAAATTATTCTTCCATAAAAGAAATTTATTATAATTTATTAGTCACCTATCTTAACACTATATTTTATTTACTAATAAATTAACAATATTTATTTATAAACTTATTTTAGCACTTAATATTACTTTATAATTAATCAACTTATATTTATTTTTAGATTTAATTTAACTTATGGGTATGGCTGCGCACTTATTATATTAGGGTCTCGATTGCGATTATTTTTCACTACAATGAGTCGTTTTGTGTAATTTTATCCGACTAGATGTTATACACGAGTAACCACATTGATCACATTTAAATGGCTTCTCATTAGAATGAGTCATTTTGTGTGATTTCATGTTTCCAGATGTTATACACGAGTAATCACATTGATGACATTTAAATGGCTTTATATCAGTATGTGTCATTATATGTAATTTTAAATGACCATATGTTTTACAAGAATAATCACATAGATCACATTTAAATGGCTTCATGCCAGTGTGTGTCATTATATGTAATTTCAGGGTACCAGTTCTTTTACAAGAGTAATTACATTGATCACATTTAAATGGCTTTTCATCGGAATGTATCACTTTGTGTAATTTCAGAACACGGGATGTTATGCAAGAGTAATCACACTGATCACATTTAAATGGCTTTATACCAGTATGCGTCATTATATGTAATTTCATGTCACTAGATGTTTTACAATTATAGTTACAATGATGACAATATTTAAAAGGTTTTTCTGGAGAATGAGTCATTTTGTGTGCTTTCATGTTACCAGGTGTCATACACAAATAATCACAATGATCACATTTAAATGGCTTAATACTAGAATGTGTCATTATATGTAACTTCATCTGACCAGATATTTTACAATAATAATCACATTGCTCACATTTAAAAGTCTTTTCTCGAGAATGAGTCATTTTGTGTGATTTCATGTTACCAGATGTTATACACGTGTAATCACATTGATGACATTTAAATGGTTTTATACCAGTATGTGTCATTATATGTATTTTTAAATGACTAGATGTTTTACAAGAATAATTGCATTGCCCACATTTAAATGGCTTTTCACCAGAATGTGTCATTTTGTGTACTTTCAGATCATGGGATGTTATACAAGAATAATTACACTGATTACAATTAAAAGGCTTAATACCAGTGTGCGTCATTATATGTAATTTCATGTAACCAGATCTTTTACAAGAGTAATTACATTGCCCACATTTAAATGGCTTTTCACCGGAATGAGTCACTTTGTGTACTTTCAGATCACGGGATGTTAAACAAGAGTAACCACACTGATTACATTTAAATGGCTTTATACCAGTATGCGTCATTATATGTAATTTCATATGACTCGATGTTTTACAAGAATACTCACAATGATGACATTTGAAAGGTTTTTCTGGAGAATGAGTCATTCGGTGTGCATTCATGTTACCAGGTGTTGTACACGAGAAATCACAACGATCATATTTTAATGACTTTTCATCGGAATGTCTCAACTTGTGTGATTTCATGTTACTAGATGTTATACATGAGTAATCACACTGATCACATTGAAATGGCTTTTCACCAGAATGTGTCATTTTGTGTCGTTTCATGCTACCAGGTATGATACACGAGTAATCACATTGATCACATTGACATGGCTTTATACCAGTATGTGTCATTATATGTAATTTCAGTAGACCAGATCTTTTACAAGAATAATCACATTGGTAACATTTGAATAGCTTTTCTCCGGTATGTGTAAGTTTTTTCGTGTTACTAGAATAATTAGATGCATCGCTTTTAAATGGCGTTTGACAAGAGACGTTGCATTTACTACGTTTACATCGTTTCACATATATATCAGTAATTTTATTGATTACATTTTTATGCAATACTTTGTGAAACTCGAGCAAGTCTAACGATTCAAAAAAATTATCACATATACCGCACACAAAATTATTAACATGAAATAATTTTTTTTCCAACTTTATAACAGCTACTAATTCGGGCAATGATTTAGAAACGTTTCGTTTAATAGTGCCACGTGTTTTTTTAAACCTTTTGTTGTAATCCTCGAGTTCTTTTTTTATATCTTGTTCGTCAATTTGTATGATGTTATCAATTTTCTCTTCTTCCGACGACTTGAGATGTGCTGCGTTATCCTAAAAGAGCATTTATAATATAATTATTAGCACCACACGATCTAGACAGCGTTACCAACTTTTAAACTTTCATCCGCATTACATGTATGCTGTTAATTATCTACTGAAGTTTCGCAGGTTTCCTAGTTAAGCTGAACGATGCAAAAATAATTTGAAAAACTTTGTTTTAAGGTACATGTCGTTTTCATAACAGAGAAGTGAGTATAATTATCTTGTTTGTTTTTCGTTCTACTCCAGGTTTCAATTTGACCTCGATCGGCCCTGACAATTTACGTATGGTTCACATTTGTACAAAATAGATTCTGATTTGGATGATCTGAAGTGAAGTAGCCTAAGTGTGTTTGGCATCCTTCAGAATATCGATGTGAGTAGGCCGTAGACTTTAGGCGAATTAACTATTGTTTTAAATCAACCATTGTCCTATCTCTTAAGTGAGTAGAGTAAAATAGGGTACTTCATTGTGGTACAGTAGTATAATCACGCGATTAATGATGGACGCAGTGAACAAAAAATGTCACGTAATCAACGGAAGATAAATTTGACAGTTGATGATTTGATTCGAATTTAATATGCATTCCCATGTGTATGTATTCAACCAACTATGGTATAGTAGAGCAGTTTGAATAATAACCTCTTCTAAATTATCGATTTTCCAATTGTATGTTCATACGGATGTTTTTATCTTTTTTAAAGTTATCCGATTATGTTCATCGCAGCTGTAGCTAATATTTGATATAATTTAATTTCATTATTTACGCTATTTGTGTCCGCTGTTAATGAGACCATCACATATTATTTTATACTAAATTATATTATTCTACTTATTCTCTGTGATTGATTTTACTGGTTAACCTAAATTAATTTACAAAAAATATATACTTACCCCACATAATACTACGAATACTTTGCACGTAAGCATAAAAAGGGTTGCCATCGCTGCTATAGATTATAGGAAGATGCATATTATCATATCAGTACCTACTTACAATATTAAATTTTTGCAATAAAAGTATTTATTTGTAAACCTTACGTTGTATTGTTCGAGTTCCTTTTTAATGTCGATTTCATCGAAGTGTATGTCGGAGTAAATTTCATCTGCTTCTGACGTACACAAATTCGATTTAGCCATAACAGTGCTAGTGGTGTTAACCTAAAGAAAACAAAGAGAAGATAGATCGTATTTATAACAGAAAAATAAGAGGATTCATTTTGATAAGTTTCCGGCTAAAACGCATGTGAGAATATCACGAAGGCAGTGGTCGGTGTAGAAAAGTCTATGAACCGAAGCGCACGGTAATTTTTAGAAAATGCTTATGACGAGCGAGTTTTTTTATACGTACTTAGATATATTCCTAATTACCTTAGTTTGCAAAAAGTTCCTGATGTGGGATAAACCGTTGTACCAACTGTGAGGGTGCACATCCTGCGAATTACAAAGGTTGTCCGAAAACGCCTTACCCTGATATAAACCTTTATAAAGAGTCATGGCCAACGTAGGTATTGCAATAGGCAGGTAACCACTAATCGCAGACCACTAGTACAGCGGCCATATTTACCCAATCAGCCAATTCACTTCACCAATACGGCAACCTCTCCCAATTGCTCCAAAAGTTTTAAACCCGTGAATCACTCATTGAGAAACACAGAGCTACCCCAGCCCAAAACATTGAATTCTCCCCTCGTAACAGCATATTTTTGAGCAATCAAATCAAAATTACTTAGAGTGAACAATATTCACCTTACACCTCACAACCCACTGTGGTTATTAACACCACACCGCCAACAACTCTGCAGATTGCTAACTGGAACGCCAACAGCGGACAAATAAACGAAATAAAGTCAAATTATGTCTTCAGCGTCAACAGAACCATAGACACTTCGAAACTAAGTCGCCCCTCACCACACACTGTCATAATCGAGCGTATCAAGGGGCTCTACGTCTGAATGTGAAGCATCAGTATTTTTTAGCCTGGGAATGTCTCAGGAGCCGATACCTAAGACTGAGGTCACCACAATGTGCTCATGGGAGAGTGGAGCACGCTGAGCTTATAAAAAAAATGAGTAAGAGATGAAAGATAGGCCATTTAGTTATCTCTCAGTCTGCATAGTTATATAAAATAAAATATTTTGTGGTACTGATTCCGTCAATTCGTAGGAGAAATTACTGTAAACCCCAATCTTTTCAGTTATTTTTCTTTCTTTCTTCCCTCAGAACCTTGGCGAAAGTCTGCAGGCTCTTCTTTAATAGGTACATATACACGAATACTACAGATGGCGAGGATAAAATGATATTTGCTCTTGGTGCCTCCTATTACGGGCGCATGGGCCATTGCTTGCCAAACACACATGCTTTTTACGGCGGAAGCATTCCTTCCCAGCTGCAGTTACTGACAAAATGGTTTAAACTGTCAAATAATATCGGTTAACCTCGACTGCACTAAGATGAATAGGAACAGTTTAGTAGGTAGGTACCTAAACTTGTATGTATAGGTATATAGTTCAAATAATAGTATTACCTGTTTTCCTGGGCTATATTCCGAATAGGAACAACTTGGTTGAGGATCTTCATAATTAAATGGGGGCATTGTATCTTCAATAAACTCTTTCTTGGTGTCCACTCGCTGAAATTCGGGTGCCGATTTTATATTTACCATGTCTATTGTATGAAGGTTCTGAAAAAAACAAAATTCCTATTATTATTTTATTAAATCTAGCTTACTTTATGGAATATCATTCACTTTTATATGATATATAATAATCAGTATATTCATCGGAGAACCAATATTTCCCAGCTGCAACATGGTTTCTTAAGCTCAATGCTGTACATATATCAGCTGTTTACAAGTTATAGTTGAGAAAAGTGTTCTCTATTTAGTAAATTACATGGTAGTAAAATTTTCATTTGCGTTTATCTCAAAACTATGTTATTGTAGATAGGACACTGTTATCTTAAAACCCCAAATATTGCTATCCAAATATATATATTATGTTTCTGTAATCATTATTAATAACTGTAGGTATGTTTTTGCTTTTTCGTACAAGGTAGTTGTTAGTAATTTTGAGTAATCACAAACAACACAAATGGTGTCCTCACCGGGTAGGTATCGAACCCAGAGCTCCCGGATAGAAAACCCGTGCCTTACACATTGCACCACGCCTTGACCAAATGGTTGGAATCTGTCAAATGATATCGGTTACTGAATTCAGATGAATTGGATCTGCAATATGACTGTTTCGCGCAATCGGTAAACCAGTAACAAGTAAAAAATAATCCAGTATATATATCAGCTATCATCAAAATTGCAATAATAAGAACTGAAATATTAGCATATAAAATATTTCAATTAATGTCAAAATAATATTATTAACTTTTTGACTTAACTTTTTTCGTATAGAAAAAAAGGAATTCACATTATTTGTAATTCCATGAGGTACATGGTGGATTTATTATGTATTTGGATACGTTTAATATAGTTAACCTAGGTACGCGTAATTTTGCAACGCTTGCAAATAAATAAATACGTGTACGAAATTAATGACAATGTCCGCAAACATAAGCAAAAACCAATAAACACCTATCTACCCTGTTTACACGTGTAAGGATTTTCTGTTGGCAGTACGTATTATCATAGCCATAATAAGAAAATGTACGTGTAAACGTGTTGTACTATCCTGCAGTTGCAATATTGCATACATGAATTATAAATATTCGGAAGCTTCTGAATGTTCACGCGACAGTAGGATTTGTTCGATATCTGCTCTAGCGCAGTACAAAGATAGTTGCGAACCTGCCGGCAAAAAAACTAAATTCACCACGTATCGACTCATTTTAATGACAACAGATTTTTATGAGGTTTGAGGTACCAAAAAATTACAACATCGCGTCTCGCTTACTCTTGAAGAATTATTTTGGAGATACTTTAAGTCAGTACTTAAAATACCCACTATTGCTGCAAGTGAATCCATGGACGTGTATAGGCGCTATAAAAGACATAAGCTTTATAAAACGAACCTCAAAAGCAATGCTGGAACCGTCGGCAATCTCTTGCTTTATATAATTATTGGTCACAGGGTTAATTCGATGGTTTAAAGGCACCTGCCAATCTGCATCAAGTTCGAATTCATCCGGCTCGTGTTTCACGTCCATCTTTCAAATGGAAAGCGTACGTTGGATTATCGTAGCAGACTAAAAACGTGCAGGTGGCAGATGATACTCTTTTGACAGTTCTGACAATGGCACACTTTGACGGGCTTTATCCATAGATAAAAAATGCTGATAGTATTGCCATATATTATAATCATTACGCAGCAGAGAAATTCAATTTGTGATTATATAATTATTATTATATCAGGCAACTGTGCCGGTGACGCCACGTGGGGCTAGGTATACCATGAGTTGCATAGGGTTGGCATATTATGTAAGAGTGTAGAATGAAGGAGTGAATATAATTAATATTACAACTTTAGGCAGCATTCGCGGTTTTCAGGTTAACAGACGATGCAGTCGCTTCATATCGCTATTGTAGGTAGGTATTGTAATACACAATATACCCATTGTAATACAAATTATAATGGCGGTTTATCACATCACCACAGACTAGGGTTTCGTAGGTCCCGGACAAGTCGTCTTTTTTGAGGTCAATGTCCGTGTCCGGTATTTTTTTTTTATTTTAATCGAAAAATGAGTAATAATATTATGTCCTCGTTTCCGGTTACATGTAAATTGTACGTAAACATTTCACCGTAGTACAGTTCACTGTGAGCTTTCTATTAGAAATGACCGTATACTGTACAATATGAACATTAATTCATTTTATATAGGTACCTAGCTGATTTTGGCAAAATTCATTAATAATAATTCAAGAATGAAAACCTTACCTGACCTAACAAATAATCCAGTACCTACCTATATCAACTACATGGGCATCGGCAGCGTGGTGCAATGTGGTGCAAGTGCATCACCTTTGGTTCAAAATCTTTTTTTGATAATTATTGTATTTTATAGCAATATTATTTATTGAAGCAAGTTCCACACATAAAACAGCATTTTAAGAGTAAAATAACCAATTTATTTGATACGTTTTGCAAACAATGACATGGATGACGCAACAGAAGAACATCCCACCAGCCCCACCTATAATAATATGATCAGACATGTTGGCAGAGCCATCGTAACGTTGTCTAACCAAAATAAAATGCTGAAAAGACCCAATATCCTGTTCCGTCTATTATATTATTGTAGATAAAGGTTGCACAGCTTAATTCGACAGAGCGGAATAGACTATAATACATTATTCATCTATTTTGAAAATGTTATTATCCTTGTGCAGGTATCGAATTGTAGATGTTTGTTGTTTTGAAAGGTACTCTTTTAGATGGACGCTTTACTATCTGTTGAATCCCGCCGCCTGCGAGTTGCGTTCAATCATTCGCTTTCTCAACCAGGAGGGAGTCCACCCTGTTGAAATCCATCGTCATTTCACATCCGTTTATGGTAATGAGTTGAACCAGCAGAATGTCAGAAAGTGTTGTGACTCAGATAAAACAAGAAAATGCAATTTATGTACATATTAGTATATAGTGAGTCGCCCATTTTCAAAAATCATCTTGTCTAGTTTTGACCAAAAATGAACTGATTATGCAGTTAGATTGCGAATTCAAATGACACATTTAAATAACTTTTCTGCGGTATGTGTCAATTTAAGTATTTTTTGTCACTAGAATGATTAGAGTCATGACTTTTAAATGGCGTTTGACAAAAAAAATTGCTTTTACTACCTATGTTTACATTGGTCTACATCCTTATTAGTGATTTTATTGATTATATTTTTATGCAACACTTTGTGAAACTCGAGCAAGTCTAACGATGCAGATTATGCAGTTAGATTGCGAATTCAATTGACACATTTAAATAACTTTTCTGCAGTATGTGTCAATTTAAGTATTTTTTTGTCACTAGAATGATTAGAGTCATGACTTTTAAATGGCGTTTGACAAAAAAAATGCTTTTACTATGTTTACATTGGTCTACATCCTTATTAGTGATTTTATTGATTATATTTTTATGCAACACTTTGTGAAACTCGAGCAAGTCTAACGATGCAAAAAAATTATCACATATACCGCACACAAAATTATTAACATGAAAATATTTTTTTTCCAACTCTATAACAGCCACTAATTCGGGGAATGATTTAGAAACATTCCGTTTAACAGTGCCACGTGTTTTTTTAAAACTCTTGTTGAAATCCTCGAGTTCTTTTTTAATATCTTGTTTGTCGATTTGTATGATGTCATCAATTTTCTCTTCTTCCGACGATATGAGATTTGCTGCGTTATCCTATAAAAACATTTAAAATATAATTATTAGCACCACACGATCTAGACAAAGTAACCATTTTTTAAACTTTCATCCGCATTAAATGTATGCCTTTAATTATCCACTGAAGTTACGCAGATTTCCTAGTTGAGCTAAACGATGCAAACATAATTTTATAAACATTGATTTAAGATACATGTCGTTGTCCTGTTAGTTGTTCGCTCTAATCCAGATTTCAATTTGATATCGATCGGCCCTGACAATTTACGTATTGTTCACTTTTCATTGTACAAAATAGATTCTGATCTGAATGATCAAAGTGAGTAGCCTTTTATTTCACCCTGCAAGTGTGTTTGGCATCCTTCAGAATATCGATTTGAGTTGGCCGTAGTGTACTTTAGGGAATTAAATATTACATTAACTCAACCGGGTAGAGTGAGTAGAGTAAAAGAAGGTACCACATTTTGGTACAGTATGCATATTTTAATACCGCGCAATCATAATAATTTACAATTATTGCTTTATTTATTAGTATCTATAACAATAATAAATAACTCTCTAAAATTGCAACGGGTAGATGAAATAAATGAAATAATTCATTAATTTATTTAATTAAGTAGGTATATTATGACAATGATAAAATAATCGGAAGTTTTTTTACGCATTCTTCACATGATAATGGTGTGGGGATGGTCCCTATGAACCCTTAGCCCCTGCATGCATAATTAATTATCATGTCACTAGATAATATTATCCACTATTTATTTGTTTTATTGTCATCTTTCATTTTATAGACTAGATACGTGAAAGAAACACAATATCTTCATGTTTCTACGTATATTGTAAAGTACGTACATGGTTCAAATAAATAGATTACTTACATGTTTAAGTGGGCTATATTCCGAATACGAACAACTTGGTTGAGGATCTTTATAATTAATTGTATCTTCAATAAACTCTTTCTTGATGTCCACTCGCTGAAATTCGGGTTCCGATTTTATATTTACCGTGTCTCTTGTTTGAAGGTTCTGAAAAACACAATATATAATTGGACATAGTTATGCAGAAAGTAGCCAGTCCACAAAAAATAAAAAATGAGATATGATATAGATCAGATGCGAGAAGGTTTTCTCTACATTCTGCTGAAATGAGCCAAGACGCAAAAAAAATATTCTTGAAATAAAATACTATAGAAATATTCTGCTGATTATACAAGCCGGACACTGTGCCGGTGATCAGCAGAAAAAAATCACACCACTCTAGTTACTATTACGATAAAATATGGATGATTTTGTATTCTGCATAAAACAGTCAAAGTCAGTTGATCATATTCTACATTTAATAGTATAAGCAAATATTCATTTTATAAAATCTGCATAAAATGACCAAGCCTATTGTCTATTTTCAGCATTACTATTGTTGATAGAATATATTGAAACACATGTTACACAGAAAACAACCAAAGATAGTTGATCGCTTACTGCATTTCAATCAGTTTCAAATACAACATAAAACGTAATCTGCTGAAGCCTAGGCGGCATAAACACATACTGCAGAACCGTGATTCTCTACACTGGTCACATTATACACGTATTGTCTATGTAATTTGACAGTTGCGCTCCCGCCAAAATTATAGATTTAGTTTATTGATTATAAATGCAAATGCACAAAAAAGTGCAATGAAAATATGAATGTAAGTGATAGGTTGTCTGAATTTAAAAAAAATTGGGAAATAGCATCGTATGATTCTCAGACAGCTTACATTTCTGTAAAAGTAAGTGAGAAACCAGTCAAAGTAACACCAGTAGTAAAACCAGTGGGTACGTTCTGACTATTAGCATTACCTATTAGAATATTTTCACGAACATACACACTAGGTTCATCTGTAGTCTGTCGTCCGATGTTTTGTCAGACATTAAAAATTTCTGCTGGCAGAGTTCACACGTGCCTTTTAAAATGTTCTTCACGTGGTCCGCTCAAAGATCAGCGAGGAATCAACCAGGGAGGATTTAATAAATTGCCACTTACAGTAACGCGGTCCGTTATAAAATGTCCTGTACCTACCAATCGCATTACTGTAGAGAAACCTCCGAGGCAAAGTTTCTACCTCCAGAAATTACTTTGGTAAAGTTATTTGAACTATACAAAGACGAGGAAAAAGAAAACGCAGTAAGTGTTGCTTAATTTAAAAGAATTTTTTACACTTCGTTTAATCTGAGGACAAAAATGCTAAAAAAAGATATTTGTAATCTATGAGAAACACTCAAAATACAAGTTGTGAATGAAATGGACCAAGATAAAATGACAGATCTTAAAGCAAAGCACGATACGCGCATTGCATTAGCAGAAAAGGGTCAACGTTATCTTAAACGTGATATAATTTTGGCTAAAGAAAATAAAGAAATTAAATTTATCACTTTTGATATGGAAAAACCTCTGCCATTACCAAGAATACCCACAAATATTGTGTTTTATAAAAGGCAATTGTGGTTGTATAGCATTGGAGTACACAGTGCTAAGAAAGACCAAGGTTATTGCTACGTATGGCCTGAGGGGAAAGCTGGTAATGGTTCTCAAGAGATCGGTTCTTGTTTGTTGAAACACTCCAATGAAAAAGTATCATCTGATGTTTGTCACTTAGTCTTTCAGACTCCTGCGGCGGCCAGAACAGGAATATCAAACTAACTCTTTGATTATAGTCAATAATTTAGTCGTATCCAACATTAAATTAGGTAACATTGAAATTTCTATATTCCGGGAATAGCTTTTTGCCAACGATAGAGATTTTAATGATATCGAAAGTGCACTAAAACACCAACAGCGGTTTTACACACCCGATGATTATATTTGTGAAATAAAAAATTGCAGAAAGAAAAAACCGTTGTTGGGAAAACAAATGAAAAAAGATTTCTTTTTCGGTACTTCTAAATTAGAAAATCACATAGTCAACAGAAAACTAAGTGTTGACAGACAAAAGGTTAACAGGTTTAATATCAGGAAATAATGCTTTTGGTTGATGAACTGTATTTTATTAATTTGAAGACTGATTTTGATGGTGATGTCACGAAAGTTGACTTACGTCCTAGGACAAGAGGAAGATCGGCAACAACAACACCTAATTTTAAAGATATGTTGGTACTTTTGTAGCTCTTGGTTAAGCCAATTGCACCGGCTAAAATCAAAGATTTGAAGTCACTGCTTCATCTCATACCTTCTCGGATGCAAAATCATTTTACACTAGTTTACGAAGCAGTACTACTGACCGAGAGGACGTAGGTAGATGGATACAAGGAAGTGTTGGATTTCTATGTGGAGTTTCATGATTAATATATTTATCTTTTTGCTTTTGTTATTTCACTTTTTCGTAATAAAAATATGTCATTATTTTAAATATTAAACTGAATACCATTTTAACCGCTGGTTTCTCTTGACCTTATCACATCCAATAAAATAAAAGCCAATAAAATCTAAAATATCTCGAAAATTGTGGGATAAAATCCATAGAAAACAATAAATAAGATTAAATTATAGCTATACCTATGACACATCTGCAAATAATGCTAACCAAATATATATAGGTTTCTGTAATTATTAATAATAACCATGCCTTTGCTTTTTCGTACAAGGTCATTAACATCACAAATTGTATCCTCATCGGGTAGGTATCGAATCCAGAGCTCCCGGATAGAAGACCAGTGCATTACGCACTGCACCACAAGAGCCGCCTTGACCAAATTAATGGTTGGAATATGTCAAATAAAATCGGTTACTGCATTCAGATGAAATGGATCAGTGCAGTATGTCTGTCTTCGCGCAATCGATAGATACACATTATCATTTACATATAAGTACCTAACCAGTAACCAGTAAATAATCCAGTATATATATCGGCTTTTATCAAAATTCCATTAATAAGAACATAAAAAATATTTCAATTAACGTCAAAATATTATTATTAACTTTTTGAGCTTCTTGTACAGAAAAAAAGAATTCACAAGCCAATTATTTGTAATTCCATGAGGTTCATAGTGGATTTATTTAAGGATTTGGATACGTTTAATATAGTTAACCTAGGTACGCGTAATTTTGTAACGCTTACAAAGAAATACATACGTGTACGAAATTAATGACAATGTCCGCAAACATAACCAAACACCATTGCATACCTACCTACCCCGTTTACACGTGTATGTATTTACTGCTGACAGTACGAATTATCACGGCCATAACAATAAAATGTACGTGTAAACATGTTGTACTATCCTTCAGGTGCAATATTGCATACATGAAATAAAAATATTCGGAAGCTTCTGAATTTTCACGCGACAGTTGGATTTGTTCGCAGTAGAACGATAGTTGCAAACTTACCAGCAAAAAAACGATGTACACCACGCAGCGACTCATTTTAATGACAACCGATTTTTATGACTAATAATACCATAAATTGACAACATCGCGTCTCGATTACTGTTGAAGAATGAGATTGGAGAGTCAAACAGTCGAAACTTAAAATACCCACTATTGCTGCAAGTTAATCCATGGACGTGTACAGTCACTATAAAAGACGATAGGCTTTATAAAACTAACCTCAAAAGCAATGCTGGCACCGTCGGCAATCTCTTGCTTTATATAATTATTGGTCACAGGGTTAATTTGATGGTTTAAGGGCACCTGCCATTCTGTATCAAGTTCGAATTCATCCGGCTCGCGTTTCACGTCCATCTTTGGAATCGAAATCGTACGTTGGATTATCGCAGCAGACCAAAAACGTGCAGGTGGCAGATGATACTCTTTTGACAGTTCTTACAATGTGACACTTTGACGCGCTTTATCATAGACAAAACATGCCGATAGTATTGCCATATATATTATAATCTTAACGCAGCAACGAAATTCACTTTGTATACAAATATTATTATTATTATAATATAGCCTCCCCAAACCAAAGCGAATATTCGCGGCGAATATTCGCAGCGAATTATTCGCCAATCAAGCTCGTATTGGCTTACGGGACAGAGCACGCTTGCGCGACCGCCTTGCGTCTTGAGTGCGAATTTGCAGCGAATATTCGCTGCGATTTTCGGGAACTCTGTCGACAGCGAATTTATTCGCGGCGGACAATTTCGCCAAGGGAATTAGTAAAATCAAAATGGCGAAGACATTGAACAGCTGATCGAGTTGGTCCGGAAATATCCAATCCTTTATAATTTCTCTGACAGTGACTACAAAACATAAGAAAGAAAGATAAGATATGGGATGAAATTGGCAGGGAAATTGTTGAAAATGGTATGAAGGTCGTCATAATAATATATTTTATCTTTGTCTAACCAAAGTATGTAAAGTTTTTTGACAGGATGAATACGCTATTATAAATAAATAACTTTAATCTAAGGTCCCGATATTTAAAAAATACATATTATTAATTTGCGTCATGCACAGCCTTTAATAACAGAAACTTTATAACTTTGATTGTTAGTGCACTGACAGTTCTAACTTATTGCGATCGTTTGACGTTTTGGTTTCGACTTTCGAGCAGTCATAATATCAATAATGTTATAATTAGGTATCATTTACAATACCTACTTCAATCATATTCGGTATCGGTCACGTAAATACCCATTTTATATTCGTTGATAATATTTTTTTAGGTTAGATAGGTAGTCTTTAAGATTATTTTTTTGCATCTAACATTATGCAGCATAGCATTTCTATTGTAGCTAAAGATATAATATACATATAGGTAGATAAGTAGGTACTCCATGTCGTCATTGTGGTATTTTGTAAGGTTTTAGACCAAAAACCTTACATACTACTTACTATCGGGTTATTTACAGTAGGACATACCTAGGTTGTGTTTGTTTTTTGATCTCAAGAGACCTCAATCACAAAAACGATATTATGTACCTATATACCTACTAGGTATATATTTCCTTCATTATGTATAGGTATATTGAGCTAATAAACTGGTTTTGCCCAGTGCCGACCGCAAACCAAGATAATATCTACATGTTCCATGTACCTACCTAACATAACCAATGTTTTCTGTTTCACATTAATTTGTATACCTACCTACAAACATTTTAAACTTAATTGAGATGTTCTTAAACTTCTGTTCATGTAATATTATGTAGGTAGGTATATCTTGGTCTGCATTAGGCAATAAGATTAATAATTTTATGTGCATGTAAATATAAAGGTCAGGTACCTCCTCTAAGTACATAATATTATATTATCATCATGGATACCTACCTGAATGATGTTGGAGATATACTAATGCTTTGTGATGAATTTAATTTTAGCAAAGATCTTCAACCTTTCAACGTAGGTACAAAGCACCAGAAGAAATTAAAAATGAAACCCCCGGCATTAACAGGAATAAAATAATATTTCATCATAAACATCAGTCGGGGTCATTCCACTGCTAGATGAAAGCCTCTTCTAGCTCCTTCTACTATTTTCGGTCTCTAGTTCTTCGCTGCTACATACTTTTATTGTACTTCACGTGAACAAAGAGATCAACTAAGTGAAGTGTCAATCAACAAAAGTGGCATTTGTGCACAATGTTAATGAATTTTCCAAAACATTAAGTGTGATAATATAATATACAAGGATGAATAAGGCGTGGGCGAGGGCCAAGGTCCATTTTATGATTCCTCTATTGATGTACCTATTTTTATTAAGAAAAATGTTTGCCGTAGAATGGGGTGAATACTGAATAGACCCTTTTTAAAATTTCTATTTTTCTGCTACACATTATTCGGACAAATATGAATGACTTAAAACCTGTTTCTATGGACATAATCATACTCTAAAATATTTTTCAACTACCATTTATTATCAAACAGCCAATTTTGTGTGATGTCTCTTTCTATCCAGCGTTGGGGTGATTATAGACATGGCGGGTGGATAGAATCGAATAATGGTAATTTCCTAATGTTAAAAATGTAATTAAGTACCTACTGTACATTAAAAATTTATGTAGGTACATTTAAGTATGTAAATCAAAATCAAAAATATAAATTTAAATGTTATACAACACAGTATCATGTAAGTATTTAAAAAAACATACTTACATAAACATCTATTTATCCAAGAATTATTTGATACTTGAATCTGTATTTTATATACCATATTCGATGGATGTATGTGGTGTATTTTGTAAAATATTTGGTACGTATTTATTATTTAACTAAGCGTATTTAATTTGCTACGTGACCTGTAGCTCTTTTATAATCACAAATTATTGTTGAATGTTCCGAAAATGAGTTTATGTGCCGAAACAGCTGTCAAGGTAAATGACTCAGTTAAAGTAGAATTAACAAAAATAACTATATTTCAAAACCATTATAATCCATCTACCATATAAACACCATTTCAAGTAATAAAGAAATAAAAAGTCACCTAATTAAATAATATTATACTAGAAAAAATATACTATCTATATACCCACTTAATTTTCATTTAAAGTTGTAAAACGCCCGGTTACTAAATAGAGGAAGGACAGAGTCTTCTGGCACGACCGAATCACATTGGAACGGTGTTATTGTCATTTGAAAGTAACAATACTGACACCTAAATGAGTCGCCTGCACTGCCAGAATCATCTGAACCCTGTCTACCTATCTATATACAATTTATTGTTATTTTTTTTCATATTTGTCCATTTTATTACAATATCGTGTTACTTTTAAAGCTCATTGTAATTCTAATAATTATATAAATATTTTTCTTGTATTCTGTGCAAAAATGATTATTAAAACTTTCTTAACCTAAACCAAGTATTTTTTATTGAATGATCCTGCAAAAATATTCAAGTACAGTTAAGTGACATATTTTGTTTCGGTGTATAAGCCATAAATAAATATACATAAATTATATTTAATATATACATGTATACTGTATGTATAGCCACGGTTGGTCTTGCACTTGTTGCTGTAGCTATGCGATCTGGTGTGGTCCATTATCCAAAAACACTCAATCACATCCCTGGTCAAACAGCGGGCAGCCGTGTAGTGAGTCTGGCTGGCCTATGGTGGCACTAGAATGATTTCAATATACACAGTCTGTTAATTTGAATATGTTTTCGACTGAAAGTTGTAAAAATATTAGAAATCAGGATTTAAATAATTAAAAAACTGTTTCATTAAATATCATATTCATACCTATGCAAAATTTTGATTCCTTTGAAGTACCTATACAAAATACGGATGAATATAAACCAAATAAAAATATTTGTTACTGGTACTGCCATAGTAAAGTAAAGTTTAACATACTTCCCTAATAAAACAAAATTCCCAAATCTTGTCGTTCTGTAGATGTTTCATTTCAGTTTTTACCAACGATCCACTAAATATGAATTGGTCATAAACACTCAAAGGAAATCTGGCACTCACTGCCAGAATGTCCATGTCAGACATGTCAGATACCTGCATAAAAATAAATGTCATGTTATGATATTATACGTAATGAATATGAATGTATCAGAAACAACATAGATTTTATTACGAATTTCACATTTACAGAAAATTTTCTGCGCTCATTTTTGAAAGTCTCCAAGTATGACGGGTATATTCGCACATGGGTGCAGTTAATGCACCCAATGATTTTCGGGAAACCTGCCCTTTCTTGAAGTCTGAAATTAAAAAATATTTTTACCGACACAAAATAATATTCCCGTTAAATTCTTATTGAGTAGGTAATTTACTTGTTGTGTCTATGCGCAGTTACTCTAGTTACATGACATGTACATTGTAATATTGTATAAATTGATCAGAGGGTATCAACACAACACTAAAGACTGTCAGCGCTGTATGGCGACTGTATGTAAGTATTACTAAGCACTGCTATTATAGCATCGGACACGTTTCCTATGCATCTGCTTACTGATGCCTGGCTCATTGCGCAGAAGACTTGGCCTACCCGTTTTTGGTACGCTCCCTCTGCGTAGAAACGCAAAATAGTCAAAACCTACAATTCAAATAACGGAGACATGTTATTTCAATAGCATATTACCTTCAAATCCTGTTAACCCTTCATGGTAAATGCTTATTTATAATATGTGCAGTTATGAAACTGAGTAAATCTATCTTAGCCATGGCAATCTTGCCCTGTTATAAAGTAAGGTTATATTAAATATCGATGTAATTTGTCGCACGCCATCTCATTATATCTTCAGCGTGTAATAAGCATTCAGAAGACGTGTACATTTTGTCAACACACAACTGTCACTTTGACATTCGTATATGTATTTAGTCTATGGCTGCATCCAATGCTGCCACCTTGTTTCAGATAATTAAAATACACTTTACGCAAAGTGGGTAAAAGTTGTAGCAATTCTGAAAGCGCTTTAGTGTACGTGTATTTTTTATATTTAATTCATAAAAATTATAGAATAATTGGCGTAAAATATTAATAATATTTACAATTTTAAATCTGGCGCGTAAATAAAATTATTTAGTCTATGGCTGCGTCGCTGACGCTTTGGTGTGGGGCCAAACGCGAAATTCGCATCAAATCCAAGCGGTAGCGACAGCGATAGCGAGGGCGTTGCGAATTCGCTGCGAATATTCGCTTTGGTTTGGGGGAGGCTTATATCAGGAAACTGTGCCAACGACGACACGTAGGGCTAGGTATACCATGAGTTGCATTGGGTCGGCATATTAATATAAAGTGTGTAGAATGAAGGAGTGAATATAATTAACATTACAACTTTTGGCAGCATTCTCGGTTTTCAGGTTAACAGACGACGCAGTCGCTTCAAGAATTGACATTTAATTTTAAATAATAATCAAAGCATGAACATCCTGATATCGTAACTATTGTAGGTACCTATTTTAATACACAATGTTCCCATTGTAATACATATTGTAATGGCAGTTTATCAGATCCCACAGACTAGGATTCTCAGGGTTATCTTACCCGGACAATACGTCTTTTTTTTGGGTCAATGTTCGCGTCCGGTTTAATTTTTTTTTTATCGAAAAATGCGTAATAATATGTCCTCGTTTCAGGTTACATGTAAATTGTAGGTACGTAAATAATTTCACCGCAGCACAGTTCATAGACTAATGCAATGTTTGAATGTTCGCATTATTTGCCAAATACTTGATATTGTGCCGATATATTACTTTATAAGCTTAGAATATTGAATTATTATAAATATTCTATATAATTATATGTGTTTGAACGAGTATTTAGTTAATTCCACGTGTTTTCCCACCATTCAAAATTAGTTTACTAATGGCGATTTTTTTGTTGTTTACAACTAATCCAAACCAACAGATTTGCCTCTGATATCCAAATAATTGACTGATCAGATAGGTACATAACAAGGTAATAATTTATACACAAAATATAATTTATATAAGATAATCGAACATTTTGATAAAGCCACATGTTTCCCAAGAATTAAATTCTGTTTACTAATGTGGAATTTGTTTTGATTCCAGCCTATTTTCACGCTGAAATGGAGGCCTTTTGGAACAGACCACTCAGAGCAGGATTATGCATTCGAGTTATTATAACACTCTGATTCAGATGTCCCACTGGATGCCACCACCGATGTCGCAGACATCACTGATTTCATCGCCGGCCACTCGAGCAACTTTGAGGACGACTTCAACGGTTTCATTAAACGCATTGCAGAGGTGCTCGATAAAACCAGTATGGTGTCAGGAGTCGACACGCCCGAGGACCTATTCCCTGGCCCATCTCGGACAGAAACGAGAGGTCGAGCGGGTTGGCAGCGTGGAAGAGGAAGTAGGGGCAGTCGTCCCAGAGGCAGCAGAGGACATGCGAGGTTTAGTGCCAGCGTTACTGTACTGTGGTCAACAGAAGACTACACTCCAGCACCTGGACCGTTTACTGCTGACCGAGGTGTAAAAGTGAATGTTGACGTTCAGTCTGTTCATTGATTTTTTTTAAATGTAACACTAGTCGTACGTTAGCAATTAAAGATTTTTTAGTAGAGTATTCAATTTCTTTAATGTCTTTGGTACCGATGACTCGTCTTCTCTGGCTCTTGAGGCGTCGTGTGACATTGGATTCGCCTGTAAGATTATCTGGAGACATGTCCAGACATACCTTACAGGCGATTCTAGCGACGTAGAAAAAGGCATATCCAACAAGGCTATGAGAGGTATGTGCAAAAACAAAAAAAAGGGCGAGACTCGGTACATGTGTAAAGAGTGTGATGTTCCTCTTCACAAAAGCATCTGCTGCCAGAAATATCACACAATTCGTAATTATTAAACTGTTTTTGATTGTTCCTGAAAGTTTTATTTAAATATTCCCACAAATAACCCAATAAACTAAGATTATATCATTTACTAGAAAAAAACAATTTCACTCAAATTTGTCTGGGAATAGGGGTAATTTTATAAAAACCTGCCGGGGCTGAACGTACTAATAGACGATTTATGGCCAGTGATATTCTGAGATCATTGATTACACAATTGAAAATGGCTGAAAAAATTGCACTTCAAATCGATAAATCAACAGATTTTAAAAGCCGAGCACAACTAATAATTATTATTAGGTATACATTTTGTTGACGAGGACTCCATAAAATAACATTAGGTACTTCTTATGCAAGGAGCTTCGAGAGCGAAAACTACATGGATGATTTCTTCAAAAGTTTGTCACGATGTGCGTGAACAAGAGAATTATTCCTATCGTTTAATTCTTACGGCGGCAACATTAAATTTCATCTACCGGTGCACAAATATACGGAAGGTTGGTACAACTGGTAGCGAACGGACCGGAAGGAAGAGGAAGGGGTCTGGCGGCAGTAACGATATAGGCCAAGCGTCTCCCACTCTCCAACATTTAGTTGGGGGGTGTTTCGTATTTTATTTTTTTGTTAGATTGTTGATTTGGAACATGGAACTTTTCTCGCTCTAGGATTTTCGTTTGATAATAATTTGCATGAGGTACTCGTATTTTCAAATTATGTTTATTTCAATATATAGAAAGTTAAATTCTCAAATCTTTGGACACAAATCCATTCGTAGTATAAAAAAATAGTTAAAGATATTAAATTGTCAGATTTAAATGGGTTTTCACCAGCATGTTGATACCGCCTAAACAATGGCATCCTCAGAGGATCCAAGGCCATGAGGCCTGAATCATCATTGGGCGGATTCATGCAAACATGAGCAGATCGACTACGACACAGAATTTTCTAGCCCGTAAGCTTAGATGTAAGAAAATTTTATAGTCACCCTTTAGAAACTTAGCAAAAACAGTCTAAACTAAATAAGTAATATTTCATAAATACGTAGGTATTAAGAATAATTACTTTCTCAGCATTAATAATTTTATCAGAAGCCTTGCCATTAAATTCGTCCCTAGCATAAAAAATCATTGACCTAGCTTTATTAAAAAAGAACATCCGTAAAAGCACTTACCTACTTATATTAAAGTCATGCACAATAATAATTAAATACCTATAAAATCATTCATTCCAAGCCATTCAATGTCTAATGTATTTAGTTAAAAATATGTAAGTATATTAGGATTTTATTTATAAGAATATGTATTTTTCATTGATAGAATTTTGAATTATTATTGTGTAGCGCACTCCTACGCCCCCTCTCCCTCGCCTTGCGGAGGTGACAATGTCATGTTATGTAAATTTGTATAACTAGATTTTAAACATGAGTAATGAATGGCATGCACCGTAAATAAATGGTCTTTCACAAGAATAAATCAATTAGTGTGATTTTATGGGACTAGGTGTGATTGAATGAAAAATAACATTCATAAATTTAAGATGTTTTTCACCGGGATGAGTTATTTTGTCGATTCATTTTCAGTAAATTCAGTAAAAGGATGTTAAACAAGAGGATTTAATTGCATTTAACAAAACACGTAAATATTATTCACTAGAATGATAAGTTTTGTGTGACTTCATCCGACTAGATGTTCTACACGAGTAACCACATTGATGACATTTAAATGGCTTTACACCAGTATGTGTCATTATATGTAATTTTAAATGACTAGATGTTTTACAAAAATATTCACATTTATCACATTTGAATGGCTTTAAACCAGTATGTGTCATTATATGTACTTTCATGTTACCAGATGTTTTAGAAGAATATTGACATTGGCCACATTTAAATGGCTTTTCTCCAGAATGTGTCATTTTGTGTGATTTCATGCTTCCAGATGTTATACAAGAGTAACCACACTGCTGACATTTAAATGGCTTCATACCAGTATGTGTCATTTTGTGTCGTTTCATGTTACCAGATGTTGTACAAGAGTAATCACATTGATCACATTTAAATGGCTTTTCATCAGAATGTGTCTTTTTGTGTGATTTCATGTTACTAGGTGTTTTACAAGAGTAATTACATTGATCACATTGAAATGGCTTTTCACCAGTATGTGTCATTTTGTGTCGTTTAATGTTACCAGAGATTATACATGAGTAATCACACTGATCACATTTAAATGGCTTTATACCAGAATGAGTCATTATATGTAATTTCAGTAGACTAGATCTTTTACATGAATAATCACATTGGTAACATTTAAATAGCTTTTCTCCGGTATGCGTCAGTTTAAGTTTTTTCGTGTCACTAGAATAATTAGATTCATCGCTTTTAAATGGTGTTTGACAAGAGTCATTGCATTTACTACATTTACATTGTTTCACATCCTTGTTAGTGATTTTATTGATTATTTTTGTATGCAACAATTTGTGAAACTCGAGCAAGTCTAACGATGCAAAAAATTTATCACATATACCGCACACAAAATTATTAACATGAAAGTATATTTTTTCCAACTCTATAACAGCCACTAATTCGGAGAATGATTTAGAAACATTTCGTTTAATAGTGCCACGTGTTTTTTTAAAGCCTTTGTTGTATTCCTCGTTTTCTTTTTTAATATCTTGTTCATCGATTTGTATGATGTCATCAATTTTCTCTTCTTCCGACGATTTGAGATTTGCTGCGTTATCCTAAAAAAACATTTATAATATAATATTTATTAGCACCACAGGATCTAGACAGCGTAACCATCTTTTAAACTTGCATCCGCATTACATGTATGGCTTTTATTATCTACTGAAGTTACGCAGATTCCCTAGTTGAGCTAAACGATGCGAAAATAATTTTAAAAACTTTGTTTTAAGATACATGTTGTTTCATAATAGAAAACGTGGGTGTCGTTATCCTTTTCGCCCTAATCCAGATTTGCAAGTAAGCATAAAAAGGGTTGCCATCGCTGCTATGGATTATATGAAGAAGCATATATACTATAATTTCGAAAATATATTTGTTTGTAACGTCGTCTCGGATTTTCTTTATACAAATCCAAACGCGCAGTTGGATTTCGACAAACTTTGGAGGGTAGACGGAGGCAGACGAGCCAGAGTGCGTGGTGGGGGTTTTGAATTTGAGATTTATTCCATTGCACCCTGGGGACAGTTTTAAGGTTATTGCGGAAAATGTCGCCGCGTACAGGGCCTTGAAACGCGGAATTTAATGCTGCATCCCATTTTTTATTGAAAATTTCGCTAGAATGTGTACATTTAAAAAGACTGGCGTTTATTTCAGCTCGATCTAAGGTCAAATGGCAAAGTTAGATGCAAAGAACAGTGTTATTAGAATCACTAATCGGCAGGGAGCCAACCGAGCCGTCGCGGCGCGGGCAACGCAGTGCTGCCATATTAGATCAGAATGCTTTACTCACGGACAATTGTATGCAGCGGTATCAAGAGTGGGGAGTAGTAAAAATCTTTATATTTTGGGAGCAAATGGAAAAGCCACATAATATATTGTATATCAATAAGCCCTGGTATAATGGATTGGATATTTATATTATATAGAAAAGCCTTAAAATAATAAATTGAATATGTACTACTTTTAAAGATATTTAAATGCATTACATGTACAAAATAGACTATATTATGTTAAAATACAATATTATGTCAACACAAACACTGTGTTCGAAACTAAACCGCCTAGCACCACACACTGTCATAATCGAGCGTATCAAGGGGCCTTATTTTTAAGCCTGGGAAGGTCTCAGGATCCGATACCTATGACTGAAGTCACCACAATGTGCTCATCGGAGAGAGGAACACGGTGAGCTAACAAAAAAATTGAGGAAGAGATGAACGATAGGCCACTTAGTTATCTCTCCGTTTGCATAGATATAAAAATAAAATATTTTGTGGTGCTGATTCCGTCAATTCGTAGGAGAAATCACTGTATAACCCCATTTGTTCAGTTATTTTTCTTTCTTTCTTCCCTCAGAACCTTGACGAAAGTCTACAAGCTCTTCTTTAATAGGTATATACACACGGATACTATAGATGGCGAGGATAAAATGCCATTTGCCCTTAAAGCCTCATATTATGCTTGCCACACATATATACTTTTCACCGCGGAAGCATTCCTTCCCAGCTGCAAATACTGACAAAATGGTTTGAAACTCTGTCAAATAATATCGGTTAACCTCGACTGCACTACGATGAATAGGTACAGTTAAGTAGGTCAGTAGGTAGGAACCTAAACTTGTATCTGTGTATTCATTTAACACGCATATTTTAATACCGCGTTTTAATACCGAATTATTATTGTGTTATTCCAAATTAACAATTATTCCTTTATTTATTAGTATAATAATAATAAATATATCTATAAAATTGCGACGGGTTAAGATATATGAAATAAATTAAATAATTCATTTAATCAAATAGGTATATTATGACAATGATAAACATATCAGAAGTTTTTTACGCATTCTCCACATGATAACGATGTGGGGATGGTCCCTATGAACCCTTAAGGTAGAGCTGCCCCTGCATGCATGATATTATCATGTCACATTATGTCACTAGATAATATCATCCACTATTTATTTGTTTTATTATCATCATTCATTTTATAGACTAGATACGAGAAAGAAACACAATATCTTCATGTTTCTACCTACATTGTAAAGTACGTACATGGTTCAAATAAATGGATTACCTGTTTTCCTGGGCTATATTCCGAATACGAACAACTTGGTTGAGGATCTTTATAATTAATTGTTTCGTCAATAAACTCTTTCTTGATGTCCACTCGCTGAAATTCGGGTTCCGATTTTATATTTACCATGTCTCTTGTTTGAAGGTTCTGAAAAAAACAATATATTATTATTTCATTAAATCACGCTTACTTTATGGAATATCACTCACTCTTATAAGATTTATAATAATAATTAGTAAATTCATCGGGGGAAGCATTATTTCCAGCTGCAATACGGTTTCTTAGGATCACATGCGCCTAACTACAAAAATGCATATTTTGATATTTTAGACCCGGTTTCGATAATGCCGTAATTATAAATAAAGCTCGATGCTGTACATATATACGTTTACAAGAAATAATCGAGAAAAATGTGCTTTATTTAATTAGTTACATGGTAGTAAAATCTTTATTTGCGTTTATCTCAAAATTAAGTTATTTAGGACCTTGTTATCTTAAAACTCCAAATAATGCTAACCAATTGTTTTTTTTTTTGTAATTATTAATAACTTTGTTCCTGCATTTTCGCACAAGGTAGTTGTTAGTAATTTCAAACAATCACAAACATCCAGGCTTTGAGAAAATCACACAAACATATTGTGTCCTCGCCGGTATTGAACCCAGAGCTCTCGGATAGAAGACCAGCGCCATACACACTGTACCACAAGATACGCCTTGACCAAATGATTGGAAACTGTCAAATAATATCGGTTTCTGCATTCAGATGAATTGGATCAGTGCAGTATGTCTGTCTTCGCGCAATCGATAGATACATATTATCATTTTCATATACCTAACCAGTAAATAATCCAGTACTTATATCGGCTATTATCAAAATTCCAATATTAAGAACTGAAATATTATGATAAAAAATATTTCAATTAATAAATGTCAAAATAGTATTAAACTATTTGAGCTTCTTGTATAGAAAAAAAAAGAATTCACAAGCACATTATTAGTAATTCCATGACGTACATAGTGGATTTATTTAAGGATTTGGATACGTTTTATATAGTTAACCTAGGTACGCGAATTTTGCAACGCTTACAAAGAAATAAATACGTCTACGAAATTAATGACAATGTCCGAAAACATAACCAAACACCATTGAATACCCACCTACCCCGTTTACACGTGTATGGATTTACTGCTGACAGTTAGTACGTATTATCATGGCCATCACAAGAAAATGTACGTGTAAACATTTACTATCCTGCAGCTGCAAGTTTGTGTGCATGAATCAAAAAGTTCAAAAGCTTCTGAATTTTCACGCGACAGTTGGATTTGTTCGATATCTGCGTCTGCGCAGTAGAAAGATAGTTACGAACATGGCGGCAAAAAAATGAACTACACCGCGCAGCGACTCATTTTATTGACAACCAATTTTATGACTGTCAGTCAAATAGTACCATAAAATGACAACATCGCGTCTCGCTTCCTCTTGAAGAATGAAATTGGAGAGTCAAACAGTCAACACTTAAAATACCCACTATTGCTGCAAGTAAATACATGGACGTGTACATGCTCTATAAAGGACATAAGCTTCATAAAACTAACCTCAAAAGTAATGCTGGAACCGTCGGCAATCTCTTGCTTTATATAATTATTGGTCACATGGTTAATTTGATGGTTTAAGGGCACCTGCCATTCTGCACCAAGATCGAATTCATCCGGCTCGCGTTTCACGTCCATCTTTCGAATGGAAAGGGTACGTTGGATTATCGTAGCAGATCAAAAACGTGCAGGTGTCAGATGATTTTCTTCTGACAGCTCTGAAAATGTGGCACTTCACGGGCTTTACCATAGACAAAATATGATGATAGTATTGCCACAATATCTTTACCTCAGAGGCAGACGGATGCAACTCCATTTTTGGGGAAAATGATTTTTTTTAAGAATCGTCATGCTAAAGGCTTTATTTATTAGAGGCAGAGAGATGGATGTCCTAGTCCAAGATATTTATAGAATAAAGATGCAAGTGCCATACCTACCTTAGAGGTAGAAGGATGCAAATCCAATAATCCACTAAGATAAAATTCTCTCAAACCGACTGCAATATGTACTAGACGAGAACCAGCCAGGATAACGAGCTTTAGAGGAGGATACAGCACTATGGACCATATCCAAGTCATCAGAGAAATCAGAACGGTAACAGGAATACAAACTGCAGCTATCCATGGGTTTTATAGACTATGAGAAAGGGTTCGATTCCATAAAGAAATTTTCAATACTCGATGCACTCAGAAATCAAGGAATCCCCGGGCGCTATATAAATATTTTCAATAGTATATACAGTAGCGCAACAACATCGCGCATTTCCTATCAGCAAAGGTGTCCGACAAGGTGATACAATCTCACCTAAACTATTTACAGCTACACTTGAAGACTTATTTCGAGAACTTGACTGGAATGACGCGGGCCCCCATAAATGGAGGATACGTGAGTCATCTGTGCTTTCCCGATGACAATAAATAGTAGTTTGCAAGACTCAGAAGACCTCCAAAGCAGAATGCAGGAACTCGCTGGAGTAAGCAACAAAGTAGGCTTGATAATAAATGTGTCAAAGAATAAAGTCATGTTCAACTGCTTTGCGGGCCAAAAAGAGATCCTCATCAATGGCATTCAGCTCGATCAGGTGAAAAACTACACCTATCTGGCACAACAAGTGTCTATAGATGGATGTATATTTGATGAAATTGTTCGCAGAGTGCGTTTGGCCGCCTAAATAATTTCTTCAAAAATGACCTCCCACTGTGCCTAAAGTGCAAAGTGTTCAACCAGTGTGTACTTCCCGTAATCACATGCGTGTGGAACATGGAAATGCGTGTGAAACTAAGTAAAAGAGAGATCCAGAAACTTAGAGTAGCACACCGTGTAATGGAAAGGTGCATGCTGGGCATAACGCAAACGGACAAAAAGAAGAATGAGGGGAACGAGACGAGAAGAAGGGAACAGACAAGGATTAATGATGTGATAGAGTTTGCTAAAAACCTCAAATGGAAATGGGCTGGACACATAGGTCAAAGAAAGAACAATCGTTGGACAAATTTATTCATCCAGTGGTATCCAAGAGGTACAAAACATCCGCAAGGTAGATCTAGAGGCCGCTGGATCGATGTAATGATAAAGTTCTGCGGAAAAACTTGGCAACGCAACGCACAGGGACGAGAGAAGTGGAATCAACTTGGAGATTAGAGAGGCCTTCATCCAGCAGTGAATAGATTCAGTCTGGTGATGATGATGAATACATAATAAAATTTAAAAAAGTTTTGCTTTGTTATATTTATACCTATAAATTTTTTTAACTTATAATTTGTTTTATTTTGGCTAGGTAAATAAGATACAAATCCACATTTAACAAAATATCTTTAGAGGCAGATGGATGCAAATCCACACTACGTTTTTTATTTTATTTTTTTTAGATATAAAATTGTGTTATATTTATTCTTTTCTTACATATTCCAGAAGTACTTTAATTGAATTAGAATTTAAAAAATAATGATTATTATATGCATATTTTCTTAGAAGTTATGAATATTCGTTTAAAATAAAAATTGTTTTTTTGGCTCTTCTGAACAATTGGATATTTGGCACTTGCATCCGTCTGCCTCTGAGGTACAGATATATATTATTATAAGCATTACGCAACAGAGAAATTGAATGTGTATACAATTATTGTATAATATCAGGCAACTGTCCCCGGTGACATCCTTTTGGGGCTAGATAGATGAAGAATTGCATAGGGGCGGCATTTGGTGCGTAGAATAAAGGAGTGATAAATAAGTAATACCTACAACTTTTGACATTAATAGCGGTTTTAAAGATAACAGGAGATTACCTAGATTCTTCGACTTGCTCTTAATTAATAACTTTCCATCTGACGTTAAATCGTTTGTTTACGTCAGGAATTGCAAATGGCCGACAATAATAAATTCGTTGCCTAGGCAACGGAACAATTCTACTATCAAACTTGCGTTTGTATACAGCTAACTGACTCGCAGCTATATTCATACTGTCGTAACGATGTGTGCAAGCAGCTCTCAATTCCATTCCTGCCCCAAAAGAAGTAGGTATAACTTCAAAAATAATCAAAGCATGATAATCCTGACATCGTAACTATTGTCTAATACTTGGACGTATGTCTGCAAACAAGATCCAACCCACAGAATGACCAAAATTGAGTTACATATACCAACGCGTAGAGATAATTGTACTCCATATTCTGCAAAAAAGATCCAAGGTAGGTATACGACATTTCTGTAAAACGATATCGTGATAAAATCTGGTTTGCATAAAATAAATTAATATTACTCAGGGAAGATACAAAGCTCTTGGATCTTTGTCGCTACATTATAATGTGAATCCAAGTTACCTTGATCTTATTCGCGTATTAGTGTATAGGTATGTATGACTTTAATTAATTTTGCAATATAGATCCAAATAGCTTGGATCTTTTTCGCATCTTAGTGTATATGACTTTTCAGCCTTAATTAATTTTTCTAAGTATATAGATCCAAATAGCTTGGATCTTTTTTGCAAGTTTAATATCTTCCTTACAGAAGCTTTTTTTAAATTTTGCAAAAAACATCCAAGTAGTATGGATGTAACATTGACTTGGTATTAAATTAGTATTTTAAATATTATAAGTGAAACGGTCAAGTTGTTTAGAATTAATACTGGATAACTGAATAAAATCAATAATTATCATTTCGGATGTGGGATTATTATATGAGTCTTCTGAAAGAATAGTGACTCTTTATACTATGGATATGAATGTTGAGTCGTCGCCAGATAGTTTGGATGTCCGGCAAAATACTTATGGGCATTTTCACCAAAGTTTGTACATTGCGTTTTTGGCATATTGTCCCATGACTTTGATTGTTTTTTTCATAGTTATTATATGATATAATATTGGAAAGTTATGTATTTTTAACACGCAAATTTATTAATTTACTTTATTAGATCAGTAAAATACAACTGTCTGACCTGTATATATTTTTAATTAATTATTTAGATCGAAAGGTAGTGTGTTTTTACCATGTCCCACCCCTAAATTCAAATAAACAAAGTCTGATTTCGTCATTAATTTTGAGTGTGTAAAATTAAATTCGAAGTGTCTTCAACAGCTTACATTATATATTTTTGAAAAATATACTTTTTTTTTTTTAAATTTGGACCAATATTGAAAAAAATGACGTTTAAAGTGTGTCCCAGGATATTTGAAAAAGTGGAATTCCACATTCCGATACCACGATTTTAGCATGAAAGCGAAAATTTTCCACTATAAATATGTATTTTTTTAATGTAACAACACTTTTGTATAATACTGATCGCCATTTACAATTTAAATTGTTGGTGTGTGTCGGTATCGCTATCGGAACAGGTTGCTTTCTGGGTTGGTCATTTAAGAAGTTCCACAACTGTTACCACGATTTGTAAGGTAAGAAATCACATATTTCCCATTTCACCTACTATACATATGGAGCTTATCTTTCATACTACAGATATAATAAAGCATATTGCAGGTTTAACAATAAAACTAAGCTAAATTTTGGCTTCAACCACTTCTGAAACAGAATCCGTTATTTCCGTTCTGAAACTATATTGGTGGTAACGTATATGTGGAATGTAAAAGTAACCAAATGGAATGCATAAAGTTGGGTTTACATTGTGTGTTTAGTTCTTCATAGATTATAAAAAGTTTTATTTTGACTGTTCGTATGAAAAACAAAAATATTTTCATTAAAAAATATAGAAAATAACCTGACTATATAATAAAGATTAAAAAAGATTAAAAAAGTATGTGATATATCTGAATACGCAAAACTAGCGAAGATAAAAGTATGGAGAGATAAAAAAAACAACAGAAAGAAAAGAAAAAAGACCAGAATAAAATAATTGCGAGACAGGCTCTGGATCTGTCATACACTTTCTGTTATACGCCACCAAAATTTTAAAACTTCTCCATAGATTTTAGGCATAGAAATTTATAAAAATGTATGAAAAAGTATTTTTTTGTCACGTTTAACAGAAATGTGTACCCTATTAGTTTTAATACCTGAAACTGTAGGTATTTGCGAAATGTCAGAAAAGTACGTCTGATTACAATCAACCTGTATAGCTACATTTTATGTTGATGAATACAAGTAAATTTCACGACAACATACAGTCGAACTTGGTTATTACGAGGAAGATGGGACCGACTGAATTTGCTTGTTATAAGCGTTACTCGTTATATCAGAGAATACGTATTTTTAAACGAGCATGTCACATTACACAAAAAGTCGAAAATAAAAAATTTGGAAACTATCGTAAAAATCCCCGAAACGAGCATGGCATCCATAAACTACAAAAGAAGTTGTTTATTGTAATGAACGCTGGTAGGTACCTACGGACTTCACAAACCTTAGATTTTTCAACCATATGCGTGGATACTTTTTTTTATTATTGTCGGCGTAACACAGATAAGGTAGGTACTTAGACACTTTACTAGTGTCATAAACGTAATCCGACCCCGGCGGCATCCTGTTCAATCGGATTTTATTGCTTAGGGTCGAAATGTTTTAAAACGATCGACACATTAACAGTATTTTAGCTCGGTACATCCGATAAGTTGCTCGTAATAACAGTGAATAAATTAAATGTATGGCGAAAATCATAAACCAAATGACAACAAATGTTTCCTTATTACATCCGAGATCTCGCTATGTCCGAGATCGTAATAACCGAGTTCGACTGTAATTATTTTCGTAAAAGTTATATACTCCGTGCCGCGCTATGAACTCGCGTCCGAATCCCTTGCTGATTTAATTTTTTTCATAAATATTGTTAATTTGCTATAAAATATTTTTTATCTGAGTTACAAATAATATAAATGCCAAATAAAAGTTATGGTAATGTATAGTGTGTCAAAATTATTACCTATCTTAATTTACTAGTATTGGGAAATTTATTATAAAATATCTCTATTTTAGTGATTAAGTTTGATTTGTTTTGTTATTGTGACGCGCGTTGTATATATATCTGACTATCAAAAAATTCAAATAAATTTCATAAAACAAAAATTTGTTTTTATGGTAACATGTAACTTTAGCTTTACAAATTACACTCCGTTACCATTTCGATCCATTCCGAAAATGTCCCTAAAAAAGTTGAACGTTAACTATTTTTCATTTGATTAGGTATTAAACAACGAAACTTATGTATTTTTCCAATAAAATTTAGTAAAAGTGATTACTGTCTTTAAAAAATTAGCAGAACGAACATTGATTGGTTTTTTCAAATACTAATGGAAAAATGCTCTGCCATTATAGACATACTAGGGTAACGGAGTGTAACTAAATGTGCCCAAGAATTAGAAGTCAATAATATTTTTTGACTATTTGTAGTTTTATTTTTAAGTGTATGGTTTTTTTAATCTAATAGAGCTCTTTTATGTGATAAAAAGTGTCTCATTCATGTTTTATAAGCTTAGTTTCGTAGTCACGGAACGGAAACTTATTATGCCCAATTTCATAATAAAAAAGATAAAAATATTGTATTCATCAATATTTTGCTGAAAAATTGCTATCACCAATTCAGCAATAGAACAAGAAATCTGCTAGCTATATAAAAATGGTTAATTTAAGTGAAAAAATAATATTACCCAAATTTCAAACATGTACAAACTTTGGCGAAAATGCCCGAATACACCATTCATATGCTGTAAAAATAACAATTTAAATATCTCCATGTATTTAAATATAGGATTATGAAGTTTGTTTTTCGTCTCCTGAACATTTGGTCTATTCGGGAAACCAATCCTACAGCGACGATATATTAAAGTCATGCATAATAATAATTAAATACCAAGCCATTCAAAGTCTAATGTATTTAGTTTAAAACTATGTATATAAAGATTTTATTTATTAGAATAATAAATGTCTGTGTTCATTTTGTAGGTCAGATATTTCAAAATATGTACCTATCAAGCAAAGAAATGCAGTAATAATAATCCCAACGGCATGCACCGAAAACAAATGGTCGTTCACAAGAATAAATCATTTAGTGTGATTTCATAGGAGTAGGTGTGATTGAATGAAAAATAACATTCATAAATTTAAGAAGTTTTTCACCGGGATGAGTAATTTTGTAGTTTCATTTTCGGTGTTTCAGTGAAGGGATGTTATACAAGAGGATATCATTGCATTTAACATAACACGTAACTATTTTTCACTAGAATGAGTCGTTTTGTGTGACTTCATCCGACTAGATGTTCTACACGAGTAACCACATTGATGACATTTAAATGGCTTTATACCAGTATGTGTCATTATATGTAATTTTAAATGACTAGATGTTTTACACAAATAATCACATGTATCACATTTGAATGGCTTTAGACCAGTGTGTGTCATTATATGTACTTTCATGTTACCAGATGTTCTACAAGAGTAATTACATTGACCACATTTAAATGGCTTTTCAACAGAATGTGTCATTTTGTGTACTTTCAGATCATGGGATAATATACAAGAGTAATTACACTGATGACATTTAAATGGCTTCATACCAGTATGTATCATTATATGTAATTTCATGTTACCAGATGTTTTAGAAGAATACTGACATTGGCCACATTTAAATGGCTTTTCACCAGAATGTGTCATTTTGTGTGATTTCATGCTTCCAGATGTTATACAAGAGTAATCACACTGATTACATTTAAATGGCTTTATACCAGTATGTGTCATTATATGTAATTTTATATGACTAGATGTTTTACAAGAATAATCACAAAGCTGACATTTAAAAGGTTTTTCTGGAGAATGAGTCAATTTGTGTGCTTTCATATTACCAGGTGTTATACAAGAGAAATCACATTGATCACATTTAATTGGCTTTTCATCGGAATGTATCAACTTGTGTGACTTCATGTTACCGGATGTTATACATGAGTAATCACACTGATCACATTGAAATGGCTTTTCACCAGAATGTGTCATTTTGTGTCGTTTCATGTTACCAGATGTTATACATGAGTAATCACACTGATCACATTGAAATGGCTTTTCACCAGTATGTGTCATTATATGTAATTTCAGAAAACCAGGCCTTTTACAAGAATAATCACATTGGTAACATTTAAATAGCTTTTCTCCGGTATGTGTCAGTTTAAATTTTTTCGTGTCACTAGAATAATTAGATTTATCGCTTTTAAATGGCGTTTGATAAGAGAAATTGCTTTTACTACGTTTAAATTGTTTTATATCCATATGAGTGATTTTATTGATTATATTTTTATGTATTACTTTGTGAGACTCGAGCAAGTCTAACGATGCAAAAAAATTATCACATACACCGCACACAAAATTATTAACATGAAAATATTTTTTTTCCAACTCTATAACAGCCACTAATTCGGGGATTGATTTAGTAACACTATGTTTAATAGTGCCACGTGTTTTTTTAAAGCCTTTGTTATATTCCTCGAGTTCTTTTTTAACATCTTGTTCGTCGATTTGTATGATGTCATCAATTTTCTCTTCTTCCGACGATTTGAGATTTGCTGCGTTATCCTAAAAAAAATTATAATATAATTATTACCACCACACGATCTAGACAGCGTAACCATCTCTTAAACTTGCATTCGAATTACATGTGTGCAGCTACTGAAGTTACGCAGATTTCCTTGTTGAGCTAAACAATGCGAAAGTAATTTAAAAAACTTTGTTTTAAGAAACATGTCGTTTTCATAATAGTGAACGTACGTGTCGTTATCCTGTTAGTTTTTCGCTCTAATCCAGATTTGCACGTTAGCATAAAAAGGGTTGCCATCGCTGCTATAGATTATATGAAGATACTATAAATTATGTAATACCATAATTAATATTACTCGGTATTAAAATATGCATGTTGGATGAATACACAGATACAAGTTTAGGTACCTACCTACTTACCTACTTAACTGTTCCTATTCATTTTTTATATATTTCAGATTATAGATTTGAGTTGGCCGTAGTTTACTTTAGCGTGAATAAGTCACTATTGTTTTAACTCAACTAACGTCCCACCCCCTAAGGAACTAGAGTAAAAGTAGGTAGGTACTACATTTTGGTACAGTATATGAAGATTGCACAACGGGAAAGTAGGTACCTTTGCTACTGGCATTTCTCTACTATTGATTTATAAGACACATTGGTACTGTTCTTTTCTCGGTTATTTTCTGTTTTGTTTATTAGGTACCGCGCGTTGAAAAATGGACGTGATGAACGAAAAATGACTTAAGGGGGGGCTGAAGAGCTCATATTCAATTATAATTTAGTATAAAAAGGACCTCGGCATCGTAAGTACGTTAATTTAAATCGATCTTTTGGCAAAAATCACTAATCATCGGAGATTTTATTTAAAAGAACATTATTATTATTATTGTCGACCATCTTACAATATTATTGTTGTCAATCTTACATTATTATTTGAAAAACACCTGCACGTGTCCGCTGAACAGAAAACAGGGCTGTCAAAATAATATAATATTTGTAAAATGTTAATTTCATCATAGTTTTTAATCAAACCTGTGCAAAAAGTACATACTGATAACTTGGGTGGATATCGTAGCAAACATACTATTGATATATCTACGGCTATATTATTATTATAACCGAATTCAAATTGAACATAGGTTGATACTCAACTACTATTATAGTATCTTTATGATTTCGAGAAAATAATACGATGGTATATATTATATAATCCATATCAATTATTTTAAAACATTACATTTGTACGTATATAATATAGTGAAAAGGTCAAATAACTGTTTTCTTTGCAAGACAACATCAAAATTTATATATACTTACCTAAATTAAGAATTACATTCATGAGTGAGCACGGCTCAAAGCTCTTTCTATTAGTTATATAAAATCAACTTTATATAACTAATAGAAAATACCGTTTGTTTCCACGAATAAAAAAACATGTGCACAAATCACGGCAATCAGAAAGGCCGGCAAATATGGCCGACAATGTATGATACACAAACATAAAATACACAAAATTACAAACACATACGAAGTTTACCGCACACGTGCAGACCACGTGATATTTGTTTAAGCAAATTCGTGGCTTTCCAAAATGGCGAATTTGGTTGCCAGTTTTTAATGCGATGAATCACTGTGTTCCTTCCTCTTTTTTATTCGTAGGTGTTTTTACTATGTACACCGTGAAATTTCCATTAATAAAATCGGAAATGAGTTGGAATATAATGCAACCAAAACTGGAAAAATTCTATTATGGGTGTTTACTTTTTGAATTAGTTGACCCCAGAAACAACAGGTCCATTCCACTACGTGAACCACAGTGGATATTATGCCGGGTCCACATTGGCAACATGTCGCCGGCAATTTCGTTAAATTTTACGATAAGTATGATATTTATAGTAAAATTTGTTAAGCCATTATGATAATTATCGTAAAATTTATCGAGGTGCACATAGCACATGAAATAAAAATGTAGGTAGATATGTATTTCAATATCCTCCGTATGTTTAATTCTCGGACAATTTCAGGTTAAAAAGTTATTAATATAATGTTATTAAGTTTATATTGTGGCAACTACATAATTGAAAATGTCACCATCATATTGGTTGCAATACTTCCTCCCAAACAGCTGATTAACAAATTGAATTTAGTAACATTTACGCACCTACCTATATTAGAAGATATTATTTTTTGGTCACCCCATACTGTCTTCACGTCGACCGTGTTTATGATTTAAATTTAATTTAGAAACCGTTTACATTTGACACAAGCATTGTAGGCTACCTTTGTATATTGCTAGTAGACCAAAAATTCCGGACCACATATAAAAAAATCATATTTTCAATTCTCAAGGGCAATTCTGTAGAGCTTACCCTTAAGGCTATACTTTAGCTGTTGCATGGCCTAAAAAAATCGTGGCTAGGCGATGCGCGGATTGTGCAAATGACGCGTCCCGAACGAAATAGAATTTGTCATAAAAATCCAACATGCGTCCATTTAATGTTATGTTTAATGTTATATTACTACCATTAAAAGTATATTCATTTAAATGTTTACTTTTTTAAGTACATACGTGAAGTTTTTAGTCTTCTTTAAACGATTTAAGAATATTTTCATCCGACGCCATGTCAAAATAAATCGACGTGTGGATACTTCGACCGTCGGTTTCCGATTGGCGACTAGTAAGAAATTTCGTCGCACCTACTGTTGAAAATTATTTTCCGTTTTACTGAAGTAGGTTGGTAGATAAAGCAAGAAGCAGAAATTTGACTTTAATAAATGCATATACACGTGAAAATACACTAATAACTTAGGTAACCGACACATACGTACATCAGTAAAGTAATATATTTACCTACATAGCTCAAAAAGACAACGGAATTGTAAGCAGTACGTTTTCTTCTAGGGCGCGTTCCTAAAATATCACAAATCTTTCCATCAAACTTCAAACGAGACATTGAAACTCAATGAGAGTAACTTTTTAAATTTTTATCTTACCTTCCGCATCACACTTATCTAAACCACCATTACCAAAAGAGCTGGTTCAAAGAAACGATATCCGTCAAATGACAGATGGTGAGGAGTAATAATTATCTGGCACGCAAAAGAATTTAAGATGAAATCATTTTTTTTAAATATTTTTTTATTTACTACAAGAGGACATTGGCTACCCACTCTTCATCACACTTGCAATAATAAACTTGAGTCGGCAGGAAGGTCGTCATTGTAAGGATATAAACAAACATTTGGTTTAAATGGTTTGTCACCAGTCAATGTGTTTGGGTCGTCATAGGCTTTAATTGTATATGCATGACAATCGTATTTAAATAGATTTTCACTAGTGTATTATTACAAATATCTTAGAGCGTAGGTATGCATAAAGAGTTTCGCCATCGCTGCTATAGATTATAGGAAGATGCATATTATCATATCAGTACCTACTTACAGTACTAAAATTGTTCAATAAAAATATTTATTTGTAAACCTTACGTTGTGTTCTTCGAGTTCCTTTTTAATGTCAATTTCATCGAAGTGTATGTCGGAGTAAATTTCCTCTGCTCCTGACGTACATAAGTTCAATTTAGCCATAACGGTGCTAGCGGCGTTACCCTAAAGAAAACAAACATAAGACAGATCGTATTTATAACAGAAAAATAAATATATAAATATAAATAACATCAAGAAAGTCGAACTTTTTTGACGTTAAACGTCATTTCGCGTGGGCCATTGATTGCCTCACATGTAGACCTTTCATCGCGAAAGCATTCCTTCCCAGCTGCAATTACTGACAAAATGGTTGGAACCTGTCAAATATCGGTTCGCCTCGACTGCACTCAGATGATTAAAAACAGTTCCGTAGGCACCTAACTTTGTATCTGTGTATTCGTCCGGCATGCATTATTATGTATCATGTCATTAGGTAAATTACAAGAATTTGGTTTGACAATACGCAAAAAAATGCCAGCAACAATTAAAAGACTTTAGTTAAAAAAACAAACTAACCTCAAAAGAGCAACTGGGACCGTCGGAATTCTTTTGCTCTATATACTTTTTCAGGTTATATCGATGGTATACGGGCATCTGCCTTTCTGAATCATATTCGAATTTATCCGGTTCGGTTTTCACGTCCATTTTTTTCTAATTGAAAGCGTAAAATTACTTATACTAAGAAATATTATCGTAACAGAACAAAAGCGTGTCGATATTTTACGTGTAGTATCTATGGTTAGGGGCAGTGTTGCCCACTGGCATTCACAAAAATACGGCAGTTATGTTTGTAGGCACAAGCTAAATGGCACTTTTTCCCAACGTAAAAAAAAATGTCTATATTCTGGCATTTCAAAATATTAAGACATATTATTTTACGAGAACAAAGATTGATAATTACGAATTAATTGTTTCACAACAAATAAATAAGCCATAGGTACGCCTAAAAATAAATGAAGGTGCCTACCTACCTACGAAATTTAGTTATTACAAAAATATTGTAGGTATGTACCTAGTAATATAATGTAAGACAGAATTAATAATTGGAAGTGAAATAGGTACCTATCTAACGGGTGTAGAGTCACAAGCAAACGATCTCGAGTGTGGAAGAATATAGGATAAACTTAAACGCGTGTCAAGATCATTTTAAGCAGGATAAAGACCAAACACAATTTAATTGATAAAAAATATGTATCTGCAAATCTTTAATTATTTTTATTATTATAATATTCAAAACTATTTTAACTTTCATGTTACATTAACTTTTTGAAAGATATGATCACAAATATTTTTTAAATCAGTTTATAGGCTCTCCAGTAAAAATAAAATTGATATTGAAAACAGGATAAAGACCAAACCCATTTTTAATTGATAAAAAATTTTCTGCAAATATTTAATTATTTTTATTATAAGATGTTCAAAACCACTTTAACTATCAGGTTTCATTCACTTTTTGAACGATAGGATCACACATATTTTTTAAATCAACTTATAGGCTCTCCTGTAAAATTCACTATTAATTTGGTCTTTGTTCAGTTTGCATTCTCAGGTCTTCATATTTTTTATAGTACCTACTTACATACAACGTAGGGTGACTGCTATTTATAGTAATGGGGCAGGTTTATTTATGGGACACCTGAACTTTAATCCCATAATCAGATTACCTAAACATGTCTGTAAGTATAAATCAAACAGATCGATACGGTCATTTCCTCTTTATATGACTGCAGTTTTATTTTTTCCATCGCTAGTTGGGACAACTTACAAAATGTCATTCTTAGTTGAAGTCACCACAAAATCGCGAAAACACGTGTTTGTATTATCACTTCCTTTAAGGAACTGTGATCTTTTGGTGGTATTTTTTTAATGCAAGTTTTGTGTATTTCAGGAAGAAACTTCTCAGGGAAGTGCAAGAGACTACAAAATATATAATATATTCATTGAGATTTACTTATCAGCACGAAAATTATCCCTAAAGGTAAGTGTGTCCAATTACTAGAACAGATTTTTGTTTTTTTAGTAATTGGACACCCTGTCCAATTACTGTGTTTGCTTAAATTTATTAAATAGTATTGAAAGTTGGTTAACTTAAATAATGGTATAAGAGCTTATTTACAAATTTTCACCTGATTAGCTCTAGGTGTGCGTTCAGTTATCGACCAGGTGTCCAATAACTATAATAATGTACTATCCAATTACTAAAACAATTTTATTTATTGTATTTCAGATTCCACAACATGCCCATAACACCTCAATATAGGTACCTAACAAATAACTTTTAGACAAGGCCATCGAGGATAGCAGCGCAGGGTTGAGCTTAAGGGCTACTTCAAAAAAATATGAATTCCAAAAAGTTCCTTACATAATAAGGTGAAAAATACGAACAGCAAGTCAGCTATTGGACCCAATCTATATCTCACAAAGAAATAAGAGCAGGAATTGGAAGATTGGTTTTGTGAATAGGGAAAAAAAGAAAAATTCGTGATCATGCCGAGATTCAATTCATGTTGAATAATTAATAAATTATGAACAGTCGAACTGAAGATGAATTAAAATGGTTTCTGAAGCAATTTCACCTGCCGAGCTAACTGCAATATCTGAAACGACTTCTCAATTCAACCTAGCGCAGGATACCACTATTAATACGGATACCTACCGTTTTGCAGACGTCACTATATTGATGAAGAGATTATCCATGAACCAAATTAGGTAGGTAGGTACCTACTAAATGAATCCGCAGAGCTAACTAGAATTGAATAAATGATATTTCCTACACTGATTGCAAAAATGTTGTTTTGCTCTGCAGCAACAAAAATAAATCTACACAGACATCTGGAACACATAAAGATATACAAGGTTGGTTCTTCGAATGTGGTGATAAAACAAAGCTAAGAGATTTTTCAAGCACACATCCGAGACCTAAGAGGAAAGACAAGAGAGAAAGTGGCGCGCCTGTCTTTTAACACATATATTTGCAAAGTTACCGCTAACCGGGTTGTATTTTTCCTCCGGTTAATTGCAAGCCCTAGGCTTGACCAACAACTAGTTCTTTCAAATATCAAGGTAAAAGTAAAACTTTTATGTTCATTGAAATAAGCTAATCTATCACATTAATTATTTATTATCGTATAATAATTGTGTTAGGTATATCAGTAAATACATAATATTATAAAATCATATTGATAATACAAATACATGTAAATATGTGCATTTAGTTCATACTCGTACATTATTATGTATATGTATTTCATAATTTATCAAACAAAAAAATACGACACCCGCGGGACTTGAATCTGTATCTGCTGGATTCAAGCCAGTATCTTTTTCAATAAAGCTACGGACATCTTAGTTAATTAT